>NC_068365.1:42789188-43089188 GCF_020536995.1 Dreissena polymorpha
GGCTACTAAGACTTAAATATAATGTTTTGTTTTATTGTAAAACTGAATCAGATTTATCAAAACAAACAATTTGATACCAAGAGGTATTACATTTAATCCACAAACAGCAACAAAAACAGAAAAAACGTCTTTTCCAAATATTAAGAATGAATAAGTACATGCTGATGACGTCATGTAACAAACGGTCTACTTTTTTTGACACGCCTTCATGTGCAAACATCAAAGGTCAAAGGTTATGTCAAAAGTTCAGCACTTAATATTAACAGACCAAACAAATACAACAAACAATAAAAAAAGTAGTAAAAATAGTAAAAACAAAATAGTAACACACTTCACAATAAAACCCAATGTAATATGCATTAAAAATGAATTAATTATAAATAATAAATTATTATTAAGGTTACATTTGTTGTCTGCTACAGTTTGCCTATGTTGCCACAGGAATTGTGTTTGATAAGGCTAGTTAAAAGCTAATTCCTTTTGAAAATAATGACTTAAACATAAAAAAACATAAAAATACAATAAATAAACATTACCATGTCAGACTTTGTGGACGGGGGTAAGTTTGACATTGTTTGGGACGGTTTAATGGATGAAGATGTTATGTCTGAGGAAGATTTTGCCAATCAGTTTGGAATAAATTCGAGTGTGTTTAATAAACCATTTGATGAAAGCACGAATGCAAATGTCAATTTAAATAAAAGTCATTTAGAATCCTTTACTGAAACAAAATCAAAAACTGAGAACAGTGAAAACATATCAAACGCCATTGAAATAACAACCGAAGATGTAAAAAACAATTGAAGCCGAAGATTACAAAAACACTTTCCGGAAAACACTGGCAGATGTCAGTCGATTTCAAAAATATCTTGCCAAAAAAGGCGAAACTAAGGAAATCCATAATTTATCAGTCGACCATCTAGATGAATATCTTACGACATATCTGCTCTCCATTCGCAAGACTGGTGGTGATGAATACGAGCTGTCACATTGCGTAGCATCGTGGGTAGCATTGAGCGGAAACTTCAAAGAGCAAAGTACCCATACTCTATCTTCCGGAGCAGTGGTCCAGAATTTTCCCGCACACGTGACTGCCTGAAAGCAAAGCAAAACAATCTTTAAAAAAACAAGGAAAAGGTAAATTTAATCACTTTTTTCACAATAAATATGGCATGAAATTTGTAAAGAATACAGCATAATTGAATTAAAACATATTAAATTGATCTACTATATTTTGTCTTGATTTCATTTCGATTTTAAATGTTTTCTACTCACTATTTTTGTTAAAAAAATGAAAGCAACAATTTCTGATAATGATTGTTATTATTGTTATTACCGGTAATATCTATGTCTTAAAGAGTCTAAATTATGTGTTAAAAATGTGCAGACAATGATTATATATATCAAGGCTTTTTTCTTTCTGTGAGAATGGCCGGTTTTCACAATTTTGGGAAATTCGCGACTCAAATTTTCACAATTTCAAGAAGTTCGCGACTCAAATTTTCACAATTTCAAGAAGTTTTCGACTCAAATTCTTACATTTTAAAATGCTACTCATGGTTTTCACAATTTTGAACAGTTCGCGACTCATTTTTTCACAAAATGGGTGGACCAAGGCCGCTACACAAAAACAGGAAAAAAAGTCATCTATTATACTATTTTTTTAGGAAACAAGCCTAGAGCGGCTGCCGCATTATCTGACGAAGAAATACAAAAACTCTACACAGACAACATTTTGGGTGCAACAACGCCTAATTCACTCCTAAATACCATTTGGTTAAACATCTGCCTGCATTTCGGCCTACGAGGAACCCATGAGCAGTACAATTTAAGGTTAGCTAAATTATTAAATGACAGACTTTCAGTGCTAAAAATTAAAGTCTGAAATTTGATAAATGTTTGGGAATGTATATCGTTAATCCCGTATTAAACAAAATTAATCATTTGTTTAACTTCAAAAATCTTGAATTTACATGAACCGTCCTAAATACTTACTTAAATATAATGAAACAACTTCTGATTATTATACACATTTTTAAGATGGGGTGATGTCAAACTCAAGACAGATGCTTCAGGAAATGGATTTCTGGAGTTCAATGAACGGCTGACAAAGACCCACACTGGAGCAAATGCATCAGATGCCAGAAAAATTCATCCTAAGATGTTTTCTTCCCCACAATTAGGAAATAGGGACCCTATTTACACAAACAGTACAGTGATATAAGGCCACCTGGCTTCAGCACTGATGATAGCCCATTCTACATGGCAACAAGAACCATGCCTTTAACTGACAGTTCTGATCAGTGGTACCTACGGCAGAAACTTGCTGAAAAAAAAATTGCCAAGATGTTGAAAACTATGGCAATCGAGGCCGGTTTTGAAAAAGCAAAAAACATAAGTAATCATTCTGCTAGAAAACACCTTGTTCAAAATCTAAGGGATTCCAATATCGCCCCCACCGAAATCATGCAAATAACAGGACACAAAAACTTCCAGTCAATAATCAATGACAGTGAAATTTCCGAACAAACACAAAAAGATGTTCAAACCTTTTGGAAACATGTTCTACTGCAACTCTACTGTTTCATGCACTTCTGTCAACTCTTCCGAAATGAACAATTCTCTCCCCACTGAAAAGGCAGTTTCACAAGCACAGTTTCCTGGCCAAAATCCAATAAATGGCATGTTTTTTGGAGCTGTACTTAACGTGCAGAACATCAATATCTACGCACAACCACCACAGTTAACCAAACGCGCAGTGTATATTCCAAATTCTAATAAAAACAACATTCAATTCTTTACACGTGTTGACACACTGCAAAGTCGTGAGCGACTGCACTGGCCTTGACATGTTACAACGGTTATCAAGTTTTGCCTTTAAAATGTAAAATATATGCTTTCATTTTGTGTAATAAAGTATTGCTGCTTAAAGTTTTGTTGCAGATTTAAAGAAGAAAGAGAAAGAAACAGCGTTATTAAATTACATTAAATGGCGCTACTTTTCGTGTTGAGGAACATTGGTATTTTTAGAAAGATTCATACGCGATAAACGAATGCAGCGGCTCCAGGGCGTAGCGATTATTTTTTATTGTTTCTTGAAAAACGGGGTGAGTGGTGTCAGTGCTATGATAAACCAAAAAAACAGGTTACTGCCTGATCGTTTTGCAATATATAAGCCTTGCCTGATATATTACACAACGATCAGGCAGTAACCTGTAATTCTTTATGTATATGATCCACATGTCTCCTAACAGTTATATTGACAGTTGAAAATCGAACAGTTTGGTAACACAATATTGGTTTTGGTTTAATTATTTTATAATTTTACGAAACGATTGAACATTAACTTGTGATGATGTCGACGCGCTGTTCTTCATTCTTGTTTTGTTTTTGTTTTTTACATTTGATACTTAAAGACATACTCATGCATGCTTTTTCATTACTTGTAGTATTTTACGTCACCACCAAAAATCAAACATGCGCATAGCTAACGCCATGATTATGCAAATATAGCCTATTATGGTTGCTATTTTAACGTTTCTGGTTGATTAACACTTGTTGTGGAATAAACATTATACCGCGACTGTGTCTGAAATTGTACTGAACACGCTCTATTTAATTATATGACAGGAACCAGTATTTAGTCAAACAGAACGCTCTCAGAGTAGACCTCAGAGTAGACTCATATTTGTGCGATTCTATTTAATCGAACTGTTGTTTTATAGTCCATGTTATAGCCGCCATGGTTGGTATTCTTGGGTGTCTATTGATCCTGGGAGCTTTAATCCTCGTTAAATACAGGTAAGCTTTTGTTTGGTTACATTTCTCGATGATAAAAATACAAAAGGCTTTTTTCTCACATACGGAATGTTTTGCAAATAACACTTACGTTGTTCAGTATTGATACATTTTCAGTAATTTTCCGATGTAAAACAGATCGATGTAAAGTTCAATCGAAATCATTATAAATGTTATTTCGAAAGGTGAATGATTCTAAGCAATGCTTTTAGGCGATCTAAACTAGCAAATAGCACTAATGATATTGAAGCAGAAACCCCACTCTTTAATGCCGACGAGAACACCGGAACAAATAGCCATGGTCTGGTAACAAATCAGATGATATTTTGTTAACACGCATAGGCCTGCCTGACAATTCGCATTACAATGAGATCATGTTTCCAACAATAACTTACGAAAACCGTTATTCTATTCCACAAGATGATTAAAATGCTGATAACTATGCGATCATATATAACGAGGACATTCGAGATAAGACAAACACAAGCGGTAATGTAAGGTAAGGTAAGTGGGTCCACTGAAAACGTCTATTCGGAGATTTATATAGAAAAAGAAGAGGATATGTATACAAAAATGTAAAAAAACTAGTAAAATACTTTGTGATTCCGAAGGATTGGAAGGTGATACGATGTCTAAACAGATTCATCATAAACTTTGGCAGACACTATGTACCAACAACTTAATGCAACGATCATATCAAGATTGTTCAAAGTGTGTGAAAATAATGTCTGATATTATTGATATTATTGATAATTTGAAACAATATACCAACACAATATCATTTCTCTACAATGATTTCTAATACTGTTACATATGTGTTATTCGCAATATGCTTGAAGTTACTATGCGTTGATTCATATCCATTTAAGCATGTCTATTTTCTAAGGATGGTGATGTTCACTATATATTAAATGGATATATTTACTTTAAATAATAGGCGTTGTTTCAAGTGCACGAACTTTTCTTTAAGATAGATATATATTTTCGATAAGTAATTGATAAGTATTGCGGAAAAGCATTGATTAAAATGTATGTTTGGTAAAGACCGCGTCTTGTAAGTCTTTATAAATATACAACTTAAATTAAATTGTCATCCCGCACTTCAAGAATGAAATGATATTTATTTAATGTTTAATGTTTATTTAACCGTTCAATATACCGTTTTAAATATGTACTGTCATGCTTGTTTTTGTATACCTTCGCCAACTGTTTATAGTAAACAACCATGATCTTTATGCTCTTTACCTATACACTTTAGTTAGCTTGTATTATGGTAAAATAATATATATGATCCACATGTCTCTTAACATTTATATTGACAGATGAAAATACTGGTTTGGGTTTAATTATTTTATATTTTACGAAACGATTGAACATTAACTTGTGATGATGTCGACGCGCTGTGTTAATTCATTCATTCTTTCTTGGTTGTTGTTTCACACTTGATACTTAAAGACGTAAGTAAACAATGTTTTATAAAACGATACTCGTCCAATTTCACCTTGAACTTTTTTTTGTAAAACAGTCAAACTTTTATGATATAATCAAAGACTCCATACTTTTTTAAGGTATATAGTGTGCTTTTGGTGTTCATTTGTACGCCTGGTCTGTTTCTTCCATAAACGAAAACAATCGTTCGCTTCATTAGACGTGTTTTGTATTGGATGGGAAAGAAAAATAAGATTTTATTGGCCTTATTGTATGTGTATATAAAAGTAAATACGTTGTTTAATAAAATATATTATCTAGTAAAAATAATAAAAATATAATATATCATGTTCAATGCAATCTATGGTCTTTGCAAATCGCTAAATTATTTTATAAGAGACCGAATCTTGCCAAATACAACTACTAAGATTAATTATTGAATATAGCTAATGCAATAAACATAATAGAGGTTTCCAGATAAACATTGGACTTTAAATAACAATATGTAATACATGTATGTGATCGACGAGTTTTACATACGAATTATGTAGGTCTTTGTTCCGTTAAAATCGTAGAAACGCCTTTTTTATTTGATACAAATTTATGTAATGTCTAAAATTACGATTCGTGAATGTGCGGCAATAGTAGGTGCTATAACTTCGCCCTGCATTTTAGCATTTTCTAGTCGGTTATGTCACAGGTGGCTAGCGTTTGGCTATGATATTAAATAGTGAAAACATCATTTTGAATGAAAAATTATCATGTTATAACGAAAAATCAACTTTTCTGAAAAAAACATTTTACTATCAAATATATTTATAACAAGGTATTCAACACGAAATCGCCCGAAAACGGGGTGCATCGTTTTGAACAGCCATTACTTCATCAATTTTGCAGCGACTTTCAAGATCTTGGTCTTATTCAACGCAGAAATAAATTTCCTTTCTGGAAATGTAAATGTCTTGCAATATTTTAACAAATACTGGGTCAACTTTTAAGAAATAACACGATACACAACTCGCGTGACCCAGTTAACATCGATCAGACCGTATTCATGATTGAAATCTTCATAGAGTAAAGGGCATTTTCCCTCCAAAGTTCACGGACCTCGATACCATAATTCAATAAAACGTGTAAAAATCCCGTTTTCGGGTGATTTCGAGTTGGATACCTTGTTATATATATATTTGATAGTGAATTGTTTTCAAAAAGTTAAAATTTCGTTATAACATGATAATTTATCATTCAAAATGATGTTTTCACTAATTAATATCATAGCCACTCGCTAACCACACCTGTGGGTTATGTGAGACAAGAAGCTCTTTTCTAAAACCATACATGAGGCCTAAATTAAAATTGAGTTTGTTTGCCCTTTACCGACCGACCCACTTTTTACCCCCCGACCCAAAAATTTTTTTTGCGATTTCTGAAAACGTATTTTTTTTATTTTCGTTTTTTTCAACGATCATAAAAGAGCCGACTGCAATATTTATTCGTGCGCGTATTTATATCCCTGTCTATTATTATCGCCCCTGACAGATCTAGGTCGCTCCGATGGTTGGAATTTCATACGCCCCAGAATAGACAGTAATGCAAGCGTCTATAACCAGCATCGCGATAGGCGGTGTTCCGTGAAAATGGCCGAAAGACATCATACTTAACTATTGGTTCGCGAAAGTAGTCGGACATATACGAGTTTACGTTTGTTGTACACATGTTGTTAACGTGATCCAAGATGGCGGGCAATTAAAAGAAATAACGATGTTCAGTGAGGACAAATGACTATGGAATTTACGACGGACATCATATAATTAGTATTGATTAATGAAAAGAGCGTGTCATTCTCTGATGGAGCATACGTTTTAGATACAAATAAAACTCTTTTTTTTTTTAAATGTATGAACTGAATGTCTCAGAACAAGTGTTTGAAAATTGGAATGCAGTCTACTCGCAAAGAAAAATACATCTAACAGTTACAGGATTATCGTTCGAAAATGCAAATTAAAAGACAAACATGATTTGATTTATATGCAAGTGGATCTGTGTTTAATCAGATTCATGTGCATATTCTGCTTTATTATGTTTGCCACACTAAACAGTTTACTGTAATGGCATGTTAGTGAAATGGATATGTAAAGGTAAACTTATTTAATATATTAATGTCTCTTAGCTAAATACATCGACAACACTCAAGTATATATGTTGAAAGCGTTAATATATCCACAAACTGAAACTAACACCCTTAATTTATTTCCCCAAATCAAGTTTTCATGCTTATGTTAGTTGCAATAATACAACTCCCAGCTTTTGACCGTCTGAGCTGTACGTATGTACTCATAAAAGCTCAGAGCATTCAAGAAGAAATAATGCTTTATTATAATGTTCAGTTTGCTCTTTTATGAATTTACTTTGCCATGCCGAGACTATGCACTAACCGGTCAAACACTTAAAATTGAGGCATGTTCAAATTTCAACTGGCCTGTAAATTGTTTCTCCTGGTTGGCAAGTCTGGCCTGTAAAATGTGACGGTCTTTCGCCATGTCTGAATTTTTCCATTAAAGGCTTTGGGCTTTGGGCTGTCTTTCTACACTCCTTCAATGCTTGTTGCATGCTAATTAAGCCCAATTTAAGGGAAAGGTTTAAGTTAAAAATAAAAGATGTCTGGCTGTTAAATAATTGCAAATGCATTTGAGCAATTAACATATTATAATGAACAAATATTTGATGTAATAACACACAAGCATGCATTTGATATTAATATATGCAATAAACAGCAAACAAGATATTGTTAAGCTTCATAGGGCTTCGTACACTGCAACAGTGCTTTAATAACAGTGTTTTAAATATTCATAGACTATAAGTGTATTAAAAATATAATTTCTCAAATAAAATAAAATAATTTTCCTACCTATCTACCCACCTGTAAAATTTAGGGTCGGTAAAGGGCAAACCAACAATATTTTAATTGTGGCCTGACGGATCATACAAATCAGAAACATGAAAAAATGCAGAGAGGATTATCGGTTAAGAACGGTATATGAAAACAGTTACTCATAGTTATGAGTAACTTTATTATTTTCTATTCTCAAAATACTATTAAATTCTCCTCATCTTTATCAACCATTCCATCATCATCCTTTAAACATCATTATCATTATCATACAAATAATAACCCAAAGATAAATAGGAGTGAGTGCTTGTATTTGACAGGACTTTCGACATATAAATGCAAAAAAACAAACAATTCTTCAGACGCCCGTTTGTGTTCCATGTGCAACGGAAATCGACCTCAATGGCACCGCTCAGTTGATGCGTCTCGAGACGACTGTAAACGGTGTAATATCCTTGTTCAGAAGTGTAAAAGACCGGTGTCTAGGTACCTCCATCACCTCCCGAAACATCTAATTTAAGAGAAATCTACAAATAAGCAGCTATTATAATACTGTAAAAATTAAGTATTCTTTAGCAAAACATGAAAATAAAACATTAACAATCTCATTGTGTAAATTAACATAACAAACAAACATTAAAAGCATCCCGTACACACCCCGGACATCAACAAGGAACAAACAAATCACTAAAACTATTAAATCCATAAAATAATAATTAAAAAGAATGGAGATAAATCATAAGTATTCCGAGTAATATATATATGCATATGACGAAAAAATTTTCAACAGCTGTACTAAACCGACGTCATCATCTAACCAGTCACACCAAAACGAAAAATTAAGTAATCGTAAAACTAATAATACTATTAAAAATTAAACGTTCATTACGTAAGAAAATAAAAAATGATAAAACGGACATTTAAACATACCAAAATTTCAATAAATATGCAGGAAGTACTATCTCCAGGAAGTGAGAGTCTCAAATATGAAACACATAACTTACAAATTCACATTAAAAACACAATATGAAGTAAATGATGACACAAAATAAACTAGAAAACTTAGCTGCTTCAGACTTTAATGTAAATACACCCATCGACTTTATCGGTGAAGGAATATGTTCGTGTTTAGATCCCATCCCACATGGACTAAAAAATCGAACTGAAAATAAACTTAATATTGACTTTATTATTGCAAAATTATAAACGTAAAAATAATGTAACCAATTGTTTAGACATACATATGTCCATTAAGGGCGGGCGGACGGGGTTATCACCCCTTCGTTTTCCTTTTCCATTACTTTTGCCTGTCAAATACACCCTCGAATGGCGACTCAATAGATTTACAAATCATATATACCCCAAAACGAAAAACTCGTGCGCTTTTGCGCTAAAACTTGCACACAAAACCCGTGCATTATTCTCGCTAAACCATTACCATAATCTCTCTTCTAAATAACATGTATTAAACCATACTATACCGTATTTATCAAACCGAGAATAATTTCATTTAAACCAGTAAAGTGTGAATACTGCTCTCACTTGATCGTAAAACATACGGCAACACACGAATAAATATTGTGTAGCTATCTGAGAGACTGTGTCCGAAGTAATATTGCTGTGCTGTTTTACCGCGAAACTATGTCGAGCAAACCATAAAATACGAAGTAAGTGAAAATTCAGCTGCAACAGAAAATTGTAACATTTGATTGGTTTTGATTTTATTGTGAAAGGCATTTAAAGGCGCCCTAGTGATTTTACGTATACATAATTAACACTATAAGTGATACATGTTTTATAATTGAACAGCTGCGAAGAAACATATTTAAACTTTTTTTTCATAAAAACAAACAATGAAAGTGTAAAATGATAACTGGTTTCGAATTGATTGATATAAATCCGCAGTTATATAAATGTTATACATTTTACTACTCCGACAAAACTGTTTATGATTTAATTGCTATGTTTTAGATAAGGACCGTGTCGTAAAACCCATTTGAAAGATAATTTACGTATCCGGTCTTAAAGGGGCCTTTTCACAGATTTTGGCATTTTTTAACTTATTCATTAAATGCTTTATATTGATAAATGTAAACATTGGATCGTAAAAGCTCCAGTAAAAAATCAAGAATAAAATTAAAAAAAGGAAAAGAACATTGCCCGGAGCAGGTTTCGAACCGGTAACCCCTGGAGTCCTGCCAGAGTCCTGAAGTAAAAACGCTTTAACCTACTGAGCTATTCCGCCGAGTACACGTGCTTCACGTATTTTATACCTTATATAAGCAATCTTCGTAGTTATACAAAATTTAACGACAAAAACAGAACTCTCCAAATTATTCAATCGTTTCGCGTTGCAACGCTTTATAATTTTTAGGTTTTATAATCGTCAAAAGATGCATATAATGGCTATATTAAAGCATGGTAAATGTTCAGTATTACTGTTTCCTCACAAATATCATAACTAACACGAAAATTTGCGAATCTGAAACAACTTTTTTCAATTTTGTCAATTTACCAAAGCGTGAAAAGATCCCTTTAACGACTTGTTTTCAACCAATATTCATATCACACTACAAGTATGTTTACTCGAACATCAACACGATGTTTCCTTTTCTACATCCGTTCAGTTAGAAACAACTATTTAGATCTGCCGTTTATTTGCATGCGTAGTTTAACTTCATAGCAAACAATAAAATGGTAGCTGATGAGGATATCTTAGATCGACAGATTGCGTGTATTCTTGTTTGTATATTCTTGTCAACAAATGGTAAGTCACATGTTATTGTATGTTGTATATTTTAAGTATATATTTTATGGTTTCTTATATTGTTCATGTCTGTACATATATCCGTGTCTATTTATTTGCTCGCTTAATATAAATTATTAATTGTATATACATCTGAATTCTATCCTCGTTGGAAATACGATTGACAAACATCAAATAAAACATTTGTTTTGCTTTTTCTTCACTCAGCCGCGTACACATACAGACTATGTGACATCCTGGATAAAAGACAAGGTATGTAAACCAACTTCTCCTCCTTTGAATTATAATTGTAGTAACATTGATTTAAAAGTAAAGCGTAATAAAATATCAAAGTCATGTAAGGTTTTAAGATATGTGTGCATTTAGGTTTTGTTTTTTATGAAAACAAAAACAAATATATTTATTATGTAACCACATCAATAAGAAGCAATCCGTGTTTTATATTAAAGTTATGACGTGAAGCTTGAGTTTGCAATGTTACTTCCAATTACTTCTTCCGTATTTCAGCTTTGACAGTATGTGAGGATGGCGCGTCGACAACAGCGAAAACAGTGTACATAAACTTGCTTTTGAAGTCGGTTAAAGAATGCCGATGTATGATACTCACAAATTCAAACACACCAGTACATGGATTCGCTTCCCTGTTGAATGTGGATTCCTCCCACCGTTTTGCCATAAGCTTCGACTCGAATTCCTGGCCGCAAAACAAGAATTATTTGCATATCCAAATAGGACATTTAACCCACATGCATTACTATGTGGAAAATCCCTTAGCTGGACAACCGGGCTGTTTAATGATAAGCGGTAAATGCGTTATGTTTCAATTTCGGTTATAATAATATGAATATATGATTATTGAAAGTGATAATGATGTACATTATTGTATATTTACCAAATATTTTACATTTTTAGTGCAGGAAGAAAACATGAACATCACTTGCTATGCAAGTCCTAATGTGCTGACAAGAATGAAATCAGTAAATTCAACAAGGTCAGAGGAAATAAAGCCATGGGGTAAAGAGTGTTGTTTTTTTAAATAAAAATGAAAGTTTCTAATTTATAATTAAGGAAATACTTTCCAGGTTTGAGATGATTATATCGTTTCGTGTACTTACTGGTGGCTGCGTTATTAATTCAACAGGTCATTCAAAGCTGTCAAAGACTGTTAACTAAAATGTACATGCAACACGTGTGGCAATACAACGTTTGGAAACAGTATAATACGTATAATCCATGAACACAAACCATCTTCCGCTCAATTGTTTGCGTTAAAATGGCTGCCTAAATAGTTTGAATAAGTACTCTCTTGAATAGATTTTAATAGTCACAGATTTTTGCAAATGAATGAACCGATTAAACTGGTCATACTTATTGAAATTGGTGGATTAAAAATAATAGAATAATGCATAAGCTATCATCGTTTTTGTAAGTATGCCTTATTATTTTAAAGAATCCCCCATTGTTGTTGGATTATCTGCAACCGGTGGAGTTCTGGGACTCATATGCACAGCAGTGGTTGTCATCGTTGTCTTTAAATACAGGTGTGTGTTACTGTATTTTTTAACATTCTTAATTTACAATACTAGTTTATTATTAAAGGCATATCAAAATGTGTACCAATTTTTAAATTAAACCGTTCCTCATTTGCCAAAATGAATAATATAATCCATTACTCTTTGCAAAATATCCTATTTATAATTGTTTTTGTTTGGTATAATGAGTTTTTTATATCGTGAGTCACGACTATGTGTGTCTTGCTTTGTTCAATAAAAAACTCGACAAAAACTAGCACATGTAACAACGCAACGTCATTTACAACCAAAATCAAATCTTGATTGCAATTTAACATCAAGACTCGAGAAGTTAAAATAATAGATGTACTCTGGTGGTTTGTATTAAATTGCTGTGCTGTTTTTTAAGTTGTAATTATTAACATTATCGAGTATAATACTCCGCACATTAAAGTCAACGACTGGTTTTGCAAATGCAGATCCAAGTCAAAAAGTACACCAGATATACAGTAAAATGTCGAATGTTCATTCCAGGAGACGAAATACAAATGCAATATCGAGGAAATCTGTTGTATATGATATACCAGATGACGGTGGTGTACTTTATACCGATGACAGTCCGGCCTTGAACAATAGTTCTAGACTGTTTCGGAGGTCTGTATGGCACAAAGTGAATTCAGAAACGATATCGTTTGAAAAAAACCAATGGATAGCCATAACAATTATTAAAAACCAACTACATTAAAGTTGAATTGAATAAGACTTTGTGAAGATTTAATGACATACTTTTTCCAGGGGACAAACTATCGATGCTAATTCAAATGCTCCCATGGAAACGGTGCTGGAGAATCCTTACGCTACCATAAATGACGAAGACGATGAAGATGACAATGTACTTAAAGTTGAAACCAGGTCACTATCAGTTTATAGTAAAGGATTGTTCTCACTGATGAGCTACATTCATTACTAATAATTCCATGTCAGAGCTGATATAAAGTAATCCAAATGATAATGTCTTTGCAATATGGCGCATAAGGACGACTGTACATTGACAATGAAGACGCAAGTTCACACTTCAAAATGTCAACAATATTTATACTTGTAAGTTATGATAAGTAAGACATTTTTTACATACATATTTTATTTTACAGACATGGCAATACGTCTCAGAATTTTGACAGCATGCTGTTTACAATGCCAAGTGAGGAGACCTCTGTTAAAGTATATGCATACAGTTATGATGCAAATGATACACCAGTTCGAAACTGTGCTGCTGCGGTTTGTAAAGTGGAACAAGGTACCATGTACATAACTTGCGTCGATCGTACTAGCGCCAGCTTACCGTGTAACCATTATGCTGGTCATATTGCGCACCGATGTGCCACTCATGAAGAGAGAGTAAACCATACAACAGACCATCTGGGCGAATCAAACGGATACCTGCATGTTGTTTATAAACAATAAACGACAAAGAAAATTATACCAGGTGTTTTATCACCGTATTCAACATACGTTAAATGACATAATTGGGTTACATAGACGTATGTACACGAATGCGAAAATCTTTAAAACAAATAGCCGCAAGCTAAACATATTATCTCAAGTCGATTAATATAATCACCTCCGATACAGTTAATACAGATGATGTTTTACGCTGCAATTATTAGAATAATTTAAGACTATACTGAACAACGGCAATCAAGTACAGTTTGCGTGTTATGACCATATTTGCTTGCCTTGTCTGCACATTTGCTTGTACATTTCGTTGAATAAATGTTTTAATGCATTTTAAAAAACGCCTCGTAAAAGTAAGTTCGCCGATGAACTTATTTTAACATCGGCATTTATTACAAAACTATCGATAGGACCATGTCGAAATGTATTTTAATGTGCATATAAAACGTAAAAGCTATTTGATTTTATTCCCTCATGTGTTGCTTTTAACACGTAGCATATGTTCATCATATAACGCTTCTCTAGAACTTCTTTTCTCTTACTAAGTCTCTTCCGACATGTATGTAGAGTGTTTATACTTTACTTTTTTGAACTATCGCTTTAAATTTATACATGTATCTTTCTTGCACATTTCTTCTCCATCTTTTCTTCTTTTCTCTATTAACTACTATATCTCCTTATCAAAATAATTTCATTGTTGTTATATGTATAAGCAAACCAATAATGTTCGCTTGAAAACATGCAACTTAATATAACCCTTTTGGAGAAGAACTATATAAGACGAAGTCTTCCGTTCTAATCCAAATCAAACTTGTTTGTATGCAATTGTTGTATGTTTCATGTGTAAATGCATTCTTGTTTGAAATAAAATACGTTTAAACTAACTGGGATAGCTCCCAACAAATCGGAAATAGTTAACTTTATTATATTCCGTCTTTTGTGAGTTTTACGGGCCGTATTAAACGTATGCTGTTAACTTCTAATTGCGTAATATCTTACCTATAACCCACCCATGTTGTAGACAGCGTTAACCACGTCCAGATCTATTTTTAGTAATTGACTGTAGACAAACATGCAACATTCTATTTAATCACATCCATAATTTATAAAACTGATTACGGTTCAGTATTTTTGTATAGATTCAAGTACATTTATAGTGAACTTTATTCAGGTGAAACGATGAAAGAGGGAAAATTTATATTACAAACCATCAGTTGGTTTACCAGTTTGCCTTGTTTCCCTTATTAACAAAGATAGTGTAGTTGCTAAGATAAAATTGAAATCTAAATCATCAGCAAAGAGAAAGCTTTTGTTAATCAACGACAATAACACAAATATACCACTTCACAAGCTTATTAGATAATGGTCGTTTTATTAAAGTCCATATTGTAAACTACTTCACGTGACAACTCATCTAGAAACGATGTTAGCTTAGACAAGCATGGTGTGTTTTATGATGGCTGATTTCTGCTATGTTGCTCTGGTGCGCGTGAGGTCGGAAATTTGTTCAAGAGTAAAGATCCGTTTACAGCCTTAAGATATAGATTGAAGTGTCAATATGGCGATTCAGGCATCTTATACGAAATGAACTTAACAGCTTATTCTCTTACTTTGAGTGTTTTTCTAACAACTTAAAGTTGCTAATACAATCGAACAGTGCCAAGCACGGGGCTTTTCTATACTGCGACGTCATATTTCGATGAAGACGCGAATTGATGTTAAGATAGAGATGAAGATCGTACAAAAGTATCGTGTTGGCGACATTCGCCTCTTAACGAATCTTTACGACTCTTTACGAATTCTTACTCTTAATCTGAAACAAATAATTAAAGGCAGTGGTAGATGTCTGTTCTCAATTCGAGCAAAGGAATATTTGTATTTTTTTAAACGACATAACATGATGTTAAGTATATTTCTGCGCTGTTCTAAACTTCAATATAACCAATTAAATAAAAGAAATTAGTTCGTCCTACAACAAATGCGAATTGTCTTCGGACATGTTAGCTGATTAAAAAATGTATTAAACGCCGGCCGAACCTCACACGTTAACATTTACCTCTAAGAATTGTCATTTAAAATAATAAGCAAGAGATCAATATTAATTATTTTGATATTACAATTAAAAAATATATAAAAAAATAAGCTTTCTGTGCATCAACAATAAGCGAAACTCGTATTGTGTCGATAATTTTTGTCAATAAACCTATTGCTAAATAGTTTGACACGAACAAAAATGGACTATACACGACGAACACATGCCCACACAATACAAATGAATTATAACAACTGAGGTCACCTGCTTGGAACGGAATCACTCAATGGTTTACGTTTTATAAACGAAACTTCTAGTACATCAGCCATGATGAAAATAAAAACGCGCACTTATATGCTGAAGAACTGCTCATTTGACAATATGTGCAGACCTAGCAGATAAATTTTTAATGAAAAATAAATGCGTGATTTGAAATGCCACAATACACCACGTGCTTTTATGTTAAATATTTGATGTACCAGTAAAAACCGTTGAACCATGATACAATTGACCAGCGTGGCATCGGGCCTCGTAATCGTTGTATACCGGTTTTAAATGATAATCACAGGCGACATATAAGTAAATAATCAAAACGCGGAGCATGGTACATGTATTATAGGAGCGGTGAACGACAACTCTGCTTGGAAATTTTACCGTATGACGTGATTTTGTCATAGAGTCAGTCATATGCCAAAAGTAATGTGACGAGTTCTATATTTTCGCATTTAAAAACAAATCAAATGACACACTGACCAAATAAGTATTGACGGCACGCGTGATCAAATTCGATGTATGGATTTCAATGTATATAAACACACTGACAGTCAAGCGGATGTTCACATTCTGAATTCCAGACATCACATGTTTAAGGACATATACTCAACGACGGTTTGAATATTTAAGATTACATTTATTATTGACGCATGTGTCTCTTTATTTGATGATTGAATTAGATATTAATAACGATATAATGAAGGAAAAGAAAGCACAATCAACAGTCATTTACTGAGAAAAAAAATCCAGATAAATAATACTATAGCTTTAGTATTAATAAATACACATTTCATTCATTAAATGTTTTAAATACATGATATGCCGGTATATTCACTTGACATAAGTGAACAAAAGTTGAAATTTTACGGCACGTGTGTTGTTTATGCTCCAGTGTCCGTGTAAATAACATTCACAAGTGTGTACGGCTTGTTGGTACGACCTGCTATGATATGATCGTTTATCGTTCTTTCATCGTACACTGATTGCGACAAATTGCGCAAACACTCTTGGTACCAAATGGTTAATTCATGTTCACGCGTTACCCTTATAAAATATTCTGAATAAGTTTTATCAGAACCATAAAATAGTAGTTGAGATATATTCCGATAAAATTGAAAATGCCCGACAGTCCTGTTTGTACCACATATTATCCTTTGAACAATGGAAGGGAATGTCCGCCGGTCCATTCATGATGCTAATTGACAATTTCATATTGCTTAATGGCAACGGAATATTGCTTATTGACAACCCCATTGACAATTCCATGTTTACATATTACAATTAATTTTTGGTATATGACAAATGCCTTTTGAATTGTGTTGTTCGTTACCCATATACTCTATCTTTCGTGCTTGTTTACACCACATACTAGTAGCTACGTTACATCTGTCGTTAATTGATAAACTTAAATTACAGTTGCAATTTAACAGACGAAAGCAATTAACATTAAGCATGTTGATAGGCATGACGCATCATGAAGTAAATCAAATACGATATTAAATTAGTACTGTGTAATTTATGTAGAGCGGGAAAACAGAAATATCGAGATTATTGCACTCTAATTCAGGTGTTGACTATAAAAACACTGGCTATTTTTATCTTGTCGAAAAAGCCCTGTCTCTGCAAGTCAGTTAAACGACAGAAGCAGGTTAGTTGCGTGTACACAAGCAAATCGATGCATGGTTTATACGTTTGTCTGTCAGTACTGTCGTATGTCCGTCTGTGCCTGCAAGTAGCAAAGGACATTAATCATTAACACAGCTTTGCAAATGGGAATCGGAAATTTGTGTTGACTTAAGCCAGTCAAATGATATATTGGATATATGAAAAATGAAAATGACATGTTGACTGCATCTGTTTTGACGGCTTGTGCACCATTAGTAGAAACATCTAATAGGGCCGGTTTCAGACATTAATCTCCTCTGCGGTTTGAGTTTGATTGAATTATTGATTGATTGAATGATTGATGATTGATTGATTGATTGATTGATTGATTTATTGATTGATTGATTGCTTGATTGATTGATTGATTGATTGATTGATTTATTTATTTATTGATTTATTGATTGATTGATTGATTGATTGGCGCATTCATGAATATTAAGTTAATACTTCAAGGGGCTTTTTAAATACGTAGTCTGTAACATCCGATCAAGTTGAAAACAAATGTATGCTTATTGTGAACTTTGTATGCCTCATGTGGATCACTAAAAAACATCCTGCAATCATCGCAAGTCAGGCGCACATTTGAATATAAAGCAGACCGCAGTTGTCTGATATGACTAGGAATATCAGTCTAGTAACTTAATTTAAAAGATAGGAATGCTAGAAAAGATATATATATATATATATATATATATATATATATATATATATATAGCCGATTATTTAATTTGAAAGACAAATGAAAGCATAATCTAATTATATGAAATAAGTAAACAATATTGCACAAAAACAAATATCGTAAAGTGCATCACAATTATTAAAGTATCTACTTTTGTAACATTTTTAAAAAGAATATTTTGTTTCTGTATTTCGAAAATTCATATTTTACGATATTGTTTAATATCATGTCATTTTAAGCCACTATTATTAAAATGCGTGTAATCGTTGACAAAGTGACTGATATATTTATTTTCAGACTTGCATCAATGCGACGAAAAACACAATTAGACACCATATAATTGAAATAAATGCAAGTACATGTATACCATAGGACACAAAATGTGTTTAGCAAAAGTCTTCCATAAACCAATATCGATAGTCATATGATCGGCTTAAACCGTTAGGTGTTAATGATGGTTAAGACGAATATCTGAACAAGTCATAGCGTTTAGATGAAAATAAGTAAGCTATTACTTTGAAAAATTAATTACATGGGGTTTCTCAAATCCATAGCGTTGTTGCGATATCACGACATTGATCTATGTGGCGTCATTTGCGAATATTGAGACCCCTTGTACCAAACACTTTCCCTCAAGGAAAAAAACCCTCTTATAAACGATAGTAATCCCCCCCAACCCATCACACACATATACACTTAAAATGGTGCCTCTAAGCATTTGAATTTGGTAAGCAATACTGGTCACTTAAGACAAACCACATATTATCATAACTATGCATATGTTTATGGAATATGCAATTCTTGCCAAAGCTATGGGGCCAGCTGGGGGATACGTTTTCCCTCTGAGCTCTCCTAGTGAATCCGTCCTGTGTCTATCAAAGAATGTTTTTTGGACTGAACATTAGCATTAAGGAGAATGGACGATGAATTGTGTCTAATGCAAACGCAAATTAGAGTTGTCGTTTAACAGAATTCACATGCAAGTTGCAATATGCCGACATAGAGTTGTATATCAAGCAATATGCAATAGTCCTTTTGCAACATTCATGTACTGGTGGATAAACATTACCATATCGAATGATTTTGCCTTTTGTTACATGAAAAGTATCAATATAAAAAAACTATTTTGTATGATACGCCAAGCCTTAAATTTCAGTTGTTTCGTGAAATACCACGTTACAATGTTACTTAAATATAAAGCAAGTTATATTCTTCTAAAAACGTCTAAAGGAAACTTGCAGACAGATGATTTTTGTAAACTCAAACAATGCTTATCTTTCATATAATTCAACCAAACAATTCAAAAGAAGATGTTGGGCGTTTTTTATATAAATATTATGTGATAATGCTTACGGTCCATAATCGGTCTACACCCATTAGTTGTGAATATTCAGAATGGCAAAATTCATAAATACTGTAAAAATAATCATTAAATTATGATGAGACAGATTTTACGTAACATTGACATTACGCAGTGCTTTCGTTGATATCAAAAGTACACTATTCGACGATATAACCTGTATGAGGGTAAACCACATACTTTTGGTGATGAGCTTTGGAGTTTGGTTTATGCTCTTAATTAATAAATTATGCAAACAGGGAACTATCGAACATACTTCTATTTCCTTATTATATGTTTATATTTGTACTAAATATAATATATATGAACCAGAGTTTCGGACGAACTGTGCATTCTGCTTTTTATCTGCATCCAGTTCAGATGTCCTGCTTCGTTAAATCAGTTGTCAGAACACTTACTATCATAAGTGCTATTTTACTACGTCTTATTTCATTGCACATCCTAGAAGTTATCTACGCGTAGTTGAAACAAACTTTGTTTTAAATCATGGATTTTGTAAGGACATGCGGTGCATTTATTGTGCTTTATTTGCAATTTTTAATCAAAGGTACGATATTCATATCAAATGAATTAGTGTGAAATAAACGTTCTTAAACGAAAAGAGTTGTAACAAACTTAAGAACCTATTTCATGTTTATGAGCATATGAACGGACAATACCATTGCATACATCACGAATATTTAATATGAATTATGTTATTATTATGTGTTTATTTTTAATCACATAAGGAGTTATTGTAAACTTACTTAAGCAAAAGTAATAATTACAACGTATTTCTGCATTACATATACACTCGATCAATAGTTATTTACCTGTGTATAAACTCGTTTTATAATTAAGGTAAATTTTCCGATGCAGTTGACTTAACTTTTTTTTAATTATTCGGTGTGCGACAATTGTTTTGCAGAAGCTGTGACGGATTATGTCAAACTGTGCGATAAATTGCGATTGAAGCCTGGTATGTGTTTTACAAATCTTCACTTCAATAGAATGTGATTAAAGTAGAATGATACAAGTAACGAGAACTGAAATAAAGATTTCTATGTAATGTTTGTAAGCGTTTGATATTGCGAGACTATCCTTTCCATAGCTATCTTGCTGCACTGAGCATTAAAGCCCAGTCTCACTATGATGCCGGTGGAATCCAGGTGCGTGATCCGGGATCTACTGGGATGAACCGGGGCTCCACAGCGGACGACCGGGATGAACCGGGGACGACCGGGAACAACCGGGGCTCCACCGGGAAAGTATTAAAATGTTTAATACCTACGGGATGAACCGGGAGTCACCGGGAAGGACTGGCGCGGCACCGGCAACAACCGGGACGGCATCGGGAACAACCGGGACGGCACCGTAGCTCCACCGGGGCCCATACAGACCCCGACAGAGCTACGGTAACGCCCTGGTTGTCGCCGGTGTTGCCGGGTGGAGCCCCGGTGAATGCTGGTAGAGTCCCGGTATAGCTACGGTACATCGGTAAACCAGCGCTCTGTCGGGATGCCACCGGCATTCACCGTGGCTCCGCCTGGGCACTACCGGCGACGACCGGGGTTAATACTACACAACTCTACTTGTTTATGCAATGATAAATACAATATATTGTGTCGTATCAAATTATGTTATTATGATCAAGTTATTTCAAGTGTATTTTTAGGAAATTTTTAACGTGTGATCTGTTATTTCAGCATTGACAATCTTTCAGTCTTGCGTTTTATCAAAATTCATGACAGGATACATAAATTTGGCTTCTCAATCGAACGAAGAATCTCAGTGTACAATAACCCCGTACCATACACAACGTCCAGCCATATATGTCCATGTATCCTTCGAGCAAAGCTTAGAAACACATTCCATGTCAGTCTGCACAAATCAAAATCATACGAAATGTGTAGGCGACAAACAAACACTCGTAGTGTTCATGAATTCCACAACTGCACTGTACTACAGAACTGATACAAACTACACAGGACAAGTCGCGTGTTTGAAGATCGAAGGTGAGATAAAATAGTGTTGAAAACAGTATGTTATGGCATGTGAGGTGCGGCGGTGATAAAATAATATGATTTCAATGTGAACTGTAGTTATTTCAGAAATATATCGCAGCTCTAGCTTTTAGTTTATATTGTTTTTGACGACATGTTATAGTTATGCGGTCCTTTTGTATTTTACTTCTTAGTTTTTATACTAGTATGCGTGAGAATGTGAGGTTAAAAAAGTCAAGCATTGTTGGTGTATCATAATACCTGGAGGTGTAGGATAACTGTGATCGGCTCTGATATTAGAATCTGCAACAATGCAGAATGGATGTTCGTTAACATTTAGCCTAAATGTTAACGAACATCCATTCCGCATTGTTTACTTCTTGTGTATTTGTTTACGAAAAATCAGTATTTCTTACAACGAGTGTAATATAGTAAAACCATATAAAACCTCTGCCCTTAAATTTATGCGCATGCATAACATGTATTTTTTAACAGTGCATTCTAGTTATAGTGTAACAAACATATTAAGAAATACATGTACTAATTTTCTTTACTTATTGTGCATTCAGCCGTCGTTCGTTGTTATCTCGTTGTAATCTTGATGTTGTAATATGTTGTACCATGTTCAATTAACTTTGATGTACAGACACAATAGCACCCGTTTTTGTTAGAACCCTTGCTAGACTGTTACAAATTATCAAATACATGAGACTATTAAACTCACCCCATGTGCCTCTGGTTAATCCTTTAAGATATATCCGTTGAAAATCACTAGATTATTCCACTTTCTCTATAAATGTCCAAAGTTTAATCAGCGTGAATCGCACATGTCAACAAAACTTTCACGTCTGTTACACTGACCCGATTAAATCACGTGACCAAGCCTACATCACCCGTCAATCACTTCCCCACGCGCTTTTCAATAACCTATAGTTTGTTTCAATATTTGAGGCTACTATACATTAAAAATGTATTTCGCCCAGGTAAAAGTCCAATAAATAGTCAAATAATCAACTGGACACCCACCCTCTCTCCAATTCTTTATATAATTATTACCAAAAAATGTATGTTAGTGTATATTTTTCCGTATACTCAGATGTTGCAATAGTAACTTGAGTTAAATACAGTTATGTTCTGTTCTGTTCTATAGTAAAAACATGCACAACTTATATTCAAATTAGTACAATACCACTCATGACCAATGCAAATTAAAGAGGTTTTATTTATGGATAATCATAGCTTAGACTAAATTAGAATATACAACATTTGTAACGCGTAACATCGACGCTTCGAAAACAATCGGCATTTATAGGAATAGTTTAGAACGTTGAAGTAAAATTATAACGCCTAATTAGCTCAGAGGAAGTTCGTTAGAAATTCTCAAAAATCGTAATATTTGTGTAAATTATATGTTTTTATTTGTCTTTCCATTCGTTGAATTTAGAGCAAATATCACATGTTTTGGCAGCAAAAACAATACTTCGTCAACAACTCAAGTGTACTCCAAAATGGATACAGGTGTACCCTCGATCTGGAACGGTGAATGACGCTACACCATTTACAACTAAACCTTTCAAAACAACAATAAATAACACTCAGCAGAGGAGTTATGAGAATGACAACCGAAATTTAAATGGTACTTCCGCAGGTTTATGTCTTTATTAGCTGCTGAGTAATATTTTGGCAACCTTAATTCAAAACACATCTTTGCCAGAATATTAAAAAAATGTTTATACTATATTCAGTTGGTATTAGGATTTAAAGTTTTTGAAGACTTTATTCTTCAGAAGTAATATTTCTTGTATGTGTCGAGTCCCTGGCAAAACCATTCGGTTTTCGCGGGCTGAACTTGTATTTTGTGTCATAGAAAGACCATTTTCAACCCCTCCGAGTAAGAAGCACAGCTTAAACTTAATCATGGCTCGTTTATTTTCTTATCCAATTTGTGAAGAACGTTATGTGATTTACAAAAAAATGTTGATTGTACACACTTGTCAACCCACATTTCAAGCTTGGTGTAGAGTTAAATGTCATTTATATTGATAAGTTCATTAGCCATCGAATAAATCTATTTCTACAATCAAAGGTATATAAAATAACTCACATCCCATGCATTTTGGACAGTAGACTTTCAAAAAGGTATATAACATATCTCACATCCTTTGCAAATGATTCAGTAAAAAGCTTTTAGAATGTCTCAAATCAGTTCAATTCGAATCGTAGCGCTTATTAGCATTAGTACCTTTTTGATAAAAGGAACTCCTTCTTTACACATGATGTAGTGCATTTCAATCAGTTACGCATTTCGAAACGCTTAATTACCATGACGGATGAGGTTCTTAATTTAGATTTTACGTCCCAAACAAACCATGATATTGCTCACACTAAAGAATTTTGGTTGATTTATACCTCATATGCATGACGCCTAAAACGCTGAACTCCTCGAAAGGTGTCATCCGATGACCACACGTGCATTGAATACCAGGTGATGACATTTCCAGTGAACTTAGTTCAAAGCTTGTTGTCGTTGGAAAACGTATCTGAGTCAAACGAAATGCAAACGCATTTTACCACATTCGTAACTTTTGCCACAACTGCTTTGTCGACAAGGACATTTATTCTGTATTTTTTATATAAAATGTGCATTATACTATAATGAAAAATTGTTTTAAAGGTGCATTGATTTGTACAAATCAAAGCAGTCTTCTTTTGCTGGATTCCAAGCCATATCGGAATAAGAACAAATATAAAGGCTGATGCCCTAGTAAAATAATATCTTGATCTTCCTACTACAAATATTCAGTAAACAATACATGATTATAAACATGTGATAAATAAACTAAGTCAGAATGGCAATGCATTTGGAATAACTCTTTACAAAAATAACATTACATTTAGCCTACTGTTGATTCTAGAATATCGTTTGGTCTTTATCGAGGCATGATCAAAAAGAATTGATAGGCTTCAAAATAGAAACATAACCGTTTTTATCTTCTTAAAAGAAAAGGAGCACCTTATTGTTTACCTTGTAATCAGTACTTTGTTAGGCATATACTCGTGATACATTTTCAAAATTAAATTCTTTGCATGAGCTAATTAGTGGCATATAACTTAATATTAGTTTTTAAAGATGATAAACATGTGTAACAAATTGTAGTCTATATTGATTTATTGATATCATCTTCATAATTTCTAAACGACCCTGCATGACCTTTATGTGTTGAGTTGCCGTCAAGCCCAAATTAACAAACAAAACCATTGGAAGTAACTATTTGTTAATATAAGTATATTAACTACAATCGCAATCACAACATCCACCTGAATTTGATATATATTTTACGATATGCATTTCATATTAGTGATTTCGAAAAATACCATAAAACAATATTAATAAGGTATAAACATTTCGATATTCTTCTTAATACCTTTTTAAGAAAACTTCTTGAAAGCTGATTATTGTAAACACAAATAATTCACTTACATTTTGACTCTTGTCAGCAATATGCAGTTCGTTTCGACGTTGTTGATTGTGTTATGTTATTCATATCACTGCTTTCAGCTCGATACTTACTCTAATGCTATGTATTTGCTTAATGTTTTAAAATACACATTCTCCCAATGTAATTTAAACATTAATTATGTTCTGAATCAATGTTTAGCACATGTGTTTCTTATAAATTAAACCAGAACAATTTCTGGTTTGCTTAACTATGTTCAAACGAACATGTTGAGCGTTTTAATCAATGATATGTGATAATACTTACGGCCGATAAGTCAGCTTTGCTTATTGGGTGCGAAAATTCAGAATTGTTGGGAGGATAATATTATTAACAATAGACGGAGAAATTCATAAATACTGTAAACATGATCAGTCAATTATGATGAGACAGATTTAACGTGAAATTACTATTACTCAATTCTTTGAAAGATGGAAAAATTAACAATATTCTGCACTTTAATATTCACTATTGTTAACATAAATAATTTAGATGCCATATTTTGGTTTATATTCATTCTTAATAATTCATGCAAAATAGGCACTAACAAAAATACTTCTATTTGCATAGATGAATTCTAAATTATTGTTACAAAATATTGTGAATAGAGATAAAAACATATTACCGGTATATGATAATAATGATAAATATAAAATACATGAACTTGTGTTCAGGACGAACTGTGCATTCCGTTTTATCTCTTCATCCTGTTTAGATATCCTGCTTCGCGAAATAAATTTTCGAAACACTTACTGTTTGAATTGCTACTTTAACACGTCTTTTTTTCATATAACTTTCGAGAAGCTATCTGCGCGTAGGTGGGACTAAATGTATTTGAAATCATGGATTTTATAAGGACATGCGGTGCATTTATTGTGCTTTATTTGCAATTTTCAATCAAAGGTAGGATTTTCATATTGAATGAATTAGTTTGAAATAAAATTTCTGAAATGAATAGAGTTAAAACGATTTTTACTGCACATGTTCTACAGATACGCTTATCAACGGACTATACCATTGCATACTACATGAATATGCATAATGAAATATGTTATTATTAATTAGTTAATACCCCATGTTTACGCTCGTTTTTACATAATGGTACTGTTTCTTTGTATGTTTCAATTGAGCTAAGTCTTTTTTTTTACTCGGTCGGCGACAATTGTGTTGCAGATACCGTAAAGGATTATGTCATACTGTGCGATGATTTGAAAATGAGGCCTGGTATGTGTTTTACAAACCTTATTGTCAGTAGAATATGAGTGAAGTAGAATGATACGAGTAACGTGATGTAACATAACGAATGCTTGATCATGTTTGTATTTGTTGTATATAGCAAGACTAAACTGTCCATAGTTATACTGCTTAATGCAAATATATAAAAACTAGTCCAGTTCGCATTAAACAAAAAGCAAATCACATAGTCTTTATATTTGTTATGATGTTTATGAAATACTCTTAGAACCTGTCAGTGGTGCTCCATAGTATTATTTTAGTAGTTAAACAGTGTATCCCGTTCTATGATTAGTATGTGCAAAATGTTGAATACATACTACAAGACTGCAAATGTGTATAATGATGATTCATCACCATTTACTCGTAGATTATTATGTTATTATGATCAAAGAACTTCGAGTGATTTTTTTCGAAATGCTTTACTTGTGATCTTTTATTTCAGCATTGACAATCTTTCAGTCAGGCGTTTTATCCAATGTCAGCACTGGATACATTAATTTGGCCTCTCAGTCGGACGAAGAATCTCAGTGTACAATAACTCCTCTACATACACAATTAACTTCGATTGCCTATGCCTCCTTCGTGAAACGCTCAGAAACATATGCCATATCAATCTGCAAAGATCACAATCATACGGTATGTTTAAACGACAGAAGAACGAACGTGTTGTTAATGAATTCCACAACTACTCTCTACAACAAAACTGATACACACTACACAGGACAAGTCGCGTGTTTGAAGATAGAAGGTGAGATAAAATAGTGTGGGAAACAGTATGTTATGGTATGTGAGGTGCGTCGGTAATAAAATAATATGCTTTAAATGTCAACTGTAGTATCTTCATAAATATAGCGCAGCTATAGCATAAAGTTTATATTGTAATTTTCGACAGATTACAGTGAAGCGGTCGTTTCGTATTTTACTTCTTAGTTTTTATGCTAGTATGCGTGAGAATATGAAGTTACAGAAGTCAAGAATTATTAGTGAATCATCATATCTGGAGGTTGAGGAAACTGTGATCAGCTCTGATATTAGAATCTGCAACAATCCAGTTTAGATGTTCGTTAAGATTCTGGCTTTATTTAATGTGCATTGTTTACGAAAGTTCATTAATTCACACAACGAGTGTTATATAGTAAAACCATATAAAAGTTATATTCAAATTAGTAAAAAAAAACACTCATGAGCAAGGTTAATTTAAAAGAGGTTTTTTATGGATAATTATAGCTTAGAATATATTCGATAATAACGCGTTTGTAACGCGTAACATCGGCGCTTTAAAAACAATCGGTATGTATAGGGATAGTTTTAGAACGTTGACGTAAACTTATAAAGCATCATTAGCTCAGAGGAAGTTCGTTAAAAATTCACCAAAAATATTAACATTTTTCTAAATTATATTTTATTCGTATTTTCAGTCGTTGATGCTACAGTAAATATTACATGCTATGACCACAAAAACAATACTTCGTCAACAACACAAGTGTATACAGGTGTACCCTCGACCGGAACGGTGAATGACTACGCCATTTACAACTGAACCTTTCAAAAGGACAATAGATCACACTCAACCGTGGAATTATGAGGCAGACAACAAAAATTCGGAAAGTATATGTTTGGCAACCCTAATTTTAAGGCTCTATAAAGGTGACAATCCGTAATTATTTACCGATTTTTATAAAAAAAAATTATATTTTATTTATGTATTGTCCACGGTGGTAATGATAAGGTCATAGACCGGACGGACTCGTATGACTTGAAGGAAAGAACAAACACAATATTGTTGATTGAAAACGGGCATTTATTATAAAATGCCATAAAAAGATAAAATAGAACAGATTCTTTCCAGAAAGGCATAAGGGTGGTAAAAACACTCCACAAAGGGGACCGGAACGGGAACCCCGCCGCCCATGAAGTACGGGAGAGGACCGCAATTCGAAAAGGGGGGTAGTTGCCCCTGAATGAATATAAACGTAGCCTTACGATTAAGGTCAGGGAATGTGAAAATTAAGGACAAATAAGCATTATAACCTTTGATTGGTAAAGAGCCCTTAGGCTTAAATCATCCATCTGCTAAGTAATAACAAATGATAGAACATATAGTCCAGTCATTCTAGCTCAGCTACGCCCAAAACCTCAAACAAATTGCAACAGAAAATGTTTTTGGTGTTTTTAAATCATAAATGCATATAGTATAACAGATCAAAAGTCTAGAAAAATCTAAGGTGGGGAAAGTTACAAAAAACGAGACCAAATATAGAAACTATATTATCTTATATAACACACTATTTGTCCCCTTTTTATGCCCCCGAAGGAGGGCATATAGTGATCGGACCGTACGTCTGTCTGTCTTTCCGTCACACTGCATTTAGGTTTCGAAAAATGCTCATAACTTCTATGTCCCTTGAGATATAACCTTCATATTTGATATGCATGTGTATATGGACAAGGCCGTCCATACTCACAAAAATGTTGCCCCCTGTGACCTTGACCTTAAACTTAGGGTCCATATTTAGGTTTCGAAATCTGCGTATTAGGTTTCTCAAAATGCTCATACCTTCTAAGTTCTAAGTCCCTTGAGATATAACCTTCATATTTGCCTTATTTGGTATGCATGTGTGTTTGGACAAGGACTTTCCATACCCATAAAATTTTTGACCCCTTAGACCCTTAACTTGAACTTAGGGACCGCATTTAGGCTTCGGAATCTGCATTAAGCTTTCGAAAAATGCTCATAACTTCTATATCCCTTGAGATTATATCATTCATAGTTGGCATGCATGTGTAGATGGACAAGGCCTTTCCATACACACACAAATGTTGACCCCTGTGACCTTGACTTTTGGGTCCGCGTTTAGGTTTCGAAATCTGCGTTTAGGTTTCGAAAAATGCTTCTTTCAAAGCGTTTATAGGGGGCATATGTCATCCTATGGTGACAACTCTTGTTATATATAAAATTGAAAAGTGGGTGGGGCATTTCTATATAACACAGCTTTTATTGAGCAGTGTTGAATATAACAATTTAATCATTGTCTTGTATAGATCTATAGACTTTTACACACATACATTTGTTTGAAATATGGGATAAGAATATATCTGTCAGAATTTTCATAATTATATAAATATTTATTTAAACTTTGTGTTGTTTCTCTATATAAAGAGTGGATGGGGTAGTCTTATACAAAGTAATTTCATTTCAATTCATGTGAAATTTCTATATAGACAGTATTAGATACATAGATTATCTTAAATAAGTTCATTCACATTTGCTAAATGTTTAAAGATATATAAATAATGCATTGACCTTGGGTCACAATGGTTGACCTTGACTTTTAAAAGGTCAAATATCATATTATGCAGTTGAATGATGTAACTATTACAAAACTGTAAACTTGATTATTTTGTACATAATTATTTCAATAAAATTATGTAACGTACACTGATAAGTACATCTTTGAATTTAAAATAACTGCATATGGTGTAAATACATGTTGAAAGGCCCTGTAACAATAATGGATATAATGACAGTTTCAATTCTTAGTTAATCTTGAAGTCTAAATAGCCATTGTTCTATTGGCGTCTCATTAATTAAACATGTGTTTTAGTCAATATCACAGTCGGTTTCGTTGAACTTCTGTTCATTTGTACAGCTTATTCCACGACATCCTGAGCATCCAGCAGAACACTATAAGCCGTTTTTCCTACAAAAACAAGTCTTTGTGTCACAGTGTTGTTTGCATTTTACCATTTTCAGTAGCTTCTCGGGTGCAGCAGGTCGATCCGTTTTCTGGGGCATAAACTTATTGTCTTTCAGTTCGAATCCCCATTCAGTAGGCGAAAGGTTTTCTCCATTTTTAATCCATTCATGAACTTGGAAAATCGTTCTCATACTGTGGTATTTAGCGGCGGATATGTTGGTGGCAATGACTTTATCTTAACATATTTGGTGCTCGACATGACCTTTTGCGAAAACATACTTAGCCTCAACAAATCCAGTGTCTCAACGGACAATCCGCCAAATAATGCAACCAGAATTCGTTCACCGCTCACAATAACAACATCCTTGTTGCTTTGTGACAAATAATTGCAGGCATGGTTAACTACCTCTTCGCCTTTGCTGATACCGATAATATGGGATGTTGTATTACAGTCAGACAGTGCATGAAAAACTGGCAATATTCTGGTTGGTCCGCCCAATACTTATTTGGCTTTCTGAATATCAAATTTCCGAACAACTTTTGATGCCGTTTGATTTGCTGCTGGCTTTAAGACGACTGTTTTATGAATTGACTTTATGTGATATAGGGCAATTACTAGCAAGTCCGTGCCCTCGCCTACGATGACAACATTGCTGGTTTCTGCAATTTGTATAGCAATTTTCACTATCAACACATCAGCATCCCATTGAGCGTGGTAAACATCGAACCCATTCCTCTCCAATTCTCCAGAAAGCGCAAAAATGAAGTTTTGTTTGTTTTCGGAATTCTTTAATCCATCCTGAAATTATATTTTTATTTTACAAGTAAAAGAACTAACTTTTCTGACCAAACATACAATTATATGGTATATTTATGAATAATTTCAATTTTGAACGAGATGGACTTTGCATTTCGTGTAAATAGAACTACCGGTAAATATGAAACGAAATATACTGATAAACTTTAATGACATAAAACACTTAGTGATTGTTGACTTGGCACATTAACATCTTGTCAGCTTCTATCAAGCAGACAGTTACGATATAGATTAATTGACCAATCTTACCTTTTAAAATTCAAGTTTTTGTTCTGCTACCCATTCGTATTTACTGGATATGTAACAGTTCAAAATACATCCCGATGGTGATCCATCTAAAATTTTAATATACGAAAATCAGTAGTTAAGTTTCAGAATTTTACTTGTGATTCAATTAAGGGTAGCACCAATGATCGACACTCATTTCCTGTTTAATATAGATAATAATAGGTTAGTGTTGATTGTAGATCTGGTTTATCATGCTAGGCTTAGAAAACAAAAAACTCTTATCTATTATTCTATTTATCCCACTTTTTAGTCAGTAAAACTTTTTATTTAAACAACAAAAATATACACATAATTACGATAAAATCTAAAAAGCAAGATTACAAGTACCAACGTAGTATATGATGTATACAGGTTATAATCAAAGCAGTATATTGAAAGAGACGTCTATGCGAATTTTTACAAGCAATCGTGACGATTATTATGTATACATTAAAGAGGCCATTTAAACGTTCGTTTTTTAAATCTGTTTATAGATTTTATGGACGATACAGGCTTCCGTAGTTTTTTATTTTTCAACAAATTCTCGCCACCGCTAGAAATCGATTTTGGTAATAGCTGAAGCAATCAAAAGCAGAAATAAATACATGTACAGACGAAATATAACAAATAACACAACGTATATCATTGAAGCTCCTGTTTTGAGACGAAACATGCTTTTATAAACGTTTTTGGATTGTCATCAATGAGAAAACACGAAAACACATTACATTTTTCGTTTAAGGACATTCTGCACCCTCTAAGCCTGTACATGCGCTTAAATATAAATTATTGAATAAAATATATATTGCTAGACTTACCTTTCTCTTTCGAATTTTGATCCTTATATTCAACTGTCCGGCTTTAAAAAAATAATCGAAGCCCACTATCGTTCATCTGCAGACGATGTTATTCGTGCGTAGATCTACGGTAGTCGAGACTAGTCACAAAATATAATTTAAAATGACATAATTTTTTTATATAAATTTTACAACTTTGCCCAACATGGATTTTTCTAGACGTTTTATATTATTTATATAATTCTTTAATCAACATATTTGCGCACTCAGAAATTCTGTTGCAATTTGTTTGAGGTCAAAGTGTAGATTGACTGGACTAATAGTGAAGTACATTTATTGAAAACAATAGGATTGGTGTTCAACGATCACTAGAATAAGCATAACTAATTATATGTGTATGCTCCATAAGAAAAACACTGCCAGAAAAAAGCAGTGTGAATAAGAACTGCTTGACCTAATTGTCAACAAAATTGACTTAGACCTATATGTAAATAATTGGAGCTGCGACCTTAACCGGTCAGACATAAAACAACCAATATTTGTATAAAGTATAAGCACTAGTAAAAATGGTGAAAGACTACCTGCAGCCTTTAACTGTCAGGGAAACATAACTTTTACAGCAAAACAACAAAAGTAAAGTAAGAAGATTCACACTTAAAGGAGTAAGCAATCTTGAAGAAAAAACCATGTATCTGCGGCCTTAAACTGTCATACAACATAGAAGATATATCCAACAAATAATGGCTTTAATAAACAGCCTTGTTAAAGTTTGAAACGTTTGCTTGCAGCCTAAAACTGTCAGGTAAACATTAATTGTACGGCAAAGCAACACACGATAAAATAAGACAACGTACCGGTAAAAGAGTAGGCAATCAATAATATAGTATAATCCCCGATCCGAGCACTAAACCGCCAGACAACATAGGAGATATAAGCAACAGATACTTGCCTTAAACAGCAGCCTTATTAATAGATGAAAAATTACCTGCAAACTTAAACTGTCAGGTAAACATAAATTGTAAAGCAAAGCAACGAAAATAAATATAAAAAAGATGTACCGGTAATAAGTAAGCAATAATATATTAAAACAATGGATCTGTGGCCCTAAACCATCGTGCATAGGAGATATATACAACAGATATGGCCCTAATTACAGGCCTTTGTTATAGGTGAAAAATTACCTGTATCGATAAGAAAGTAAACAATAATATGTTATACAATGGAGCTGCGGCCTTAAACAAACAAGATGACCAAACAGATGTATACAACAGATTTTGAAATTAAGACCAAGTACAGGTACCTGTTAAAGGGTGAAAATGAATTTGCAGCTTTAAACTATAAGGTTAACCTTAAATGTACAAGAACCTGACGAAGCAAACTATTAAAATGTAGTGGTTAAGTAGTAAGGTATCATGAACCCAGTGTAAAACAATGTAGGGGCTGCCTTTAACCATCAGACAACATATGGAAAGTATTTAACACATATTGGCCTTAATGAAGGGTATTGGTAAAATTTTAAATACAATCTGCACCCTTTACCTATCAGATAAACATAGATTGTACAGCAGAACAACAAAAGTAAAAATATTTACCCATACAGGAGTAAGCAATCATATAGTAAAACAATGGAACTGCATTCTTAAACTATCAGACGATGAGATAAAAAAGACAAAAGTTGCCTTAATAACAGACCTTGGTAATAGGTAAAAGGTTACCTGCGGGGTTAAACTGTTGGTTAAACATAAACAGTCAAGCAACACAACAAAAGCAAATTAATAATGTAACACATAAACAGGGAAAGCAATAATGTACCGTGTAGTACAACTATGGAGCTGTGTTTTGGAACCGACAGACAACCAGCATTGGCATGAAGTACAGGTACCAGTAAATGAGTGAAAGACCATTGGAAAAATAAACTGTCAGTAAACATATATACATAATATGAAAAACCTGGATAAAAGTAAGATTCGGAATGTACTTGAAAAAGAGCGACCAATCAAAAAGTAATAAACAAAAAATTGGGCTGCAGATGTAAACTGGCAGACAGTTAAAGAGACATATAAAACAAATACCAATAATCCAGAGGAATATCTGTGGGAATAACCATATGGAACAGCTCGGGTAACAAGCCCGTGATTTAAAACGTGAAATGGGCTAACGATTATCGCTTATGAGGAAGCAAAGTAAAAAGGGTAATGGATTATGATGGAAAATATATATGTAATGGTTTTCGAGGACAAAACCTAGGAAACGTATTGATCTTATTTGGTGTGACTTAGTGGAGCATGATTATTTACATAGGGATGTGGCAGATCCCTGTGGGGCGACATTCCCTTTAACTCAGAGATATGAAAAACTAATATGCCCAACAGTAGCTTCAAAATCTTAGACCCAGAAGCATCTTTTGGGAGATGAAGATTATCGGGCAGAAGGCAATTTTATTCGTATAGTACGCCGCCACACAGGTTTATGAACCCCAAGAGTATCATCAGGGTATTAATCAAATGAACTGGTATTTTAACAAGTACCAATGGGAAAGATGTGTTGACACTAGAACTGTTAGAATAACTACCCGTAAAGATTGGGATATACGGTAAAATTGGCACATACCAATCAGAAAAACAGGGAAAATAAGTTAAAAACGTTGGTCATAAGAAATAGAAATAAGTTTAGTTAGAGGGGTAGAGTAAACCCCAACGATGCCTGACTGGGCAGAAATTAAAAGATAAATATATGCATGGCATGTCCAGATATCTGAATCAGACGGAACATGTAAGAAGTACAAGCATGACCTGATCTGGTACCCAACTTAGGTAAAATAGCTCCTTCGTAGAGAACTATAGTATCAATATCAGCCTAAACTGAATAACTAAAGTCCTGCAGAATATTGAAAAATATAAGCATGGACTGAACTGAATAACTAAAATCATGCATAAATTTATTTCCTTCGTAGAGAACTATATCCTCAATATCATCCTGAACGGAATAACTAAAATCAGGAAGAATACTGAAAAATATAAGCAAGGGTTGCATACAATATAGTTCCTTCGTAGAGAACCATAACATCAATATCAGCCTGAATGGAATACTGAAAATTAGTTTGAATATAGAAAAATATATGCACAGCCTGAATAAATATAGTTCCTTCGTAGAGAACTAAAATCTCAATATCGGCCTGAACGGTCCAACTAAAATCAGGCTAAATATTGTAAAATATAATAAGCAAAGCCTGCATAAACATAGTTCCTTCGTAGAGAACTAAAATATCAATATCGGCCTGAACGGTCCAACTAAAATCAGGCTGAATATTGGAAAATAATAATAAGCAAGGCCTGCATAAACATAGTTCTGCGTAGAGAACTAAAATATCAATATCGGCCTGAACGGTCCAACTAAAATCAGGCTGAATTTTGGAAAATAATAATATGCAAGGCCTGCATAAACATAGTTCTGCGTAGAGAACTATAACATCCATATCAGCCTGAACGGTATAACTAAAATCAGACTGAATAATGGAAAATATAAAAACAAGGTCTGCAAAAACATAGTTCTTCGTAGAGAACTATAATATTGTTCTGCGTAGAGAACTATAATAACAATATCAGCCTGAACGGTATAAGCAAAATCAAGCCAAATATTGAAAAATAAATAAGCAAGGCCTGCATAAACATAGTTCTGCGTAGAGAACTATAATAACAATATCAGCCTGAACGGTATAAGCAAAATCAGGCCAAATATTGAAAAATGAATAAGCAAGGCCTGCATAAACATAGTTCCTGCGTAGAGAACTATAACAACAATATCAGCCTGAACGGTATAAGCAAACTCAGGCCGAATATTGAAAAATATAATCAAGGCCTGCATAGAAATAGTTCCTTCGTAGAGAACTATAACATCAATATCAGTCTAAACTGAAAAAAAATTAATCGGCCTTATACATACTTACTTCGGAGAGAACTAAACCATTAGTATCAGCCTGAGCTGATAACTATAATCGGACATAACATTAAAAATGTACAAGTATGAAATCATTTCATTTAATGAGAACTGAAAAACTGAAGTTCACTAGATAAAACACAATGTTCTGAAGAGTGAAGTCTTCCTGTTTCTAGCCGTAATTGTTCGTTCTGGTCCTTCGTGGTTTAATGTAGTGTTCGATAGGAAGGGCTGAAAACGTGCCTTATCGTCCCATTGTAGTACTTGTACAGGAAGTGCCAGCCAGTGGACAGGTCCTCTGTATTGGGGTGTTGAGAGGTAGGCAGGTTTAATGTAGTGTTCAAAGGAAGGGCTGGAAACGTGCCTTATCGCCCCTTTGTAGTACTTGTACAGGAAGTGCCACCCAGCGGACAGGTCCTTTGTATTGCGGTGTTGAGAGGTAGGCATGGCCTGAAATGATAACTAACAGCGTGCATATATTATAAAACCAGCAGCATACAAAACAGATGATTAAAATCATTTAAACTTGGTATAATCTTGAAAATATAATGACAGATTACAAAAATTACATTAATATTGCGAAAGAGATTATAAATAATTGTCTCTAAAATCCTATTGTAAAATATACTGTGAGTCGAAAACATAATCAAATGTTAAGAATGTTGAGCGTTTTAATCAATGATATGTGATAATACTTACGGCCGATAAGTCAGCTTTGCTTATTGGGTGCGAAAATTCAGAATTGTTGGGAGGATAATATTATTAACAATAGACGGAGAAATTCATAAATACTGTAAACATGATCAGTCAATTATGATGAGACAGATTTAACGTGAAATTACTATTACTCAATTCTTTGAAAGATGGAAAAATTAACAATATTCTGCACTTTAATATTCACTATTGTTAACATAAATAATTTAGATGCCATATTTTGGTTTATATTCATTCTTAATAATTCATGCAAAATAGGCACTAACAAAAATACTTCTATTTGCATAGATGAATTCTAAATTATTGTTACAAAATATTGTGAATAGAGATAAAAACATATTACCGGTATATGATAATAATGATAAATATAAAATACATGAACTTGTGTTCAGGACGAACTGTGCATTCCGTTTTATCTCTTCATCCTGTTTAGATATCCTGCTTCGCGAAATAAATTTTCGAAACACTTACTGTTTGAATTGCTACTTTAACACGTCTTTTTTTCATATAACTTTCGAGAAGCTATCTGCGCGTAGGTGGGACTAAATGTATTTGAAATCATGGATTTTATAAGGACATGCGGTGCATTTATTGTGCTTTATTTGCAATTTTCAATCAAAGGTAGGATTTTCATATTGAATGAATTAGTTTGAAATAAAATTTCTGAAATGAATAGAGTTAAAACGATTTGTACTGCACATGTTCTACAGATACGCTTATCAACGGACTATACCATTGCATACTACATGAATATGCATAATGAAATATGTTATTATTAATTAGTTAATACCCCATGTTTACGCTCGTTTTTACATAATGGTACTGTTTCTTTGTATGTTTCAATTGAGCTAAGTCTTTTTGAGCTAAGACAACAAAAATTCGGATAGTATATGTTTGGCAACCCTAATTTTAAGGCTCTATAAAGGTGACAATCCGTAATTATTTACCGATTTTTATAAAAAAAAAATATATTTTATTTATGTATTGTCCACGGTGGTAATGATAAGGTCATAGACCGGACGGACTCGTATGACTTGAAGGAAAGAACAAACACAATATTGTTGATTGAAAACGGGCATTTATTATAAAATGCCATAAAAAGATAAAATAGAACAGATTCTTTCCAGAAAGGCATAAGGGTGGTAAAAACACTCCACAAAGGGGACCGGAACGGGAACCCCGCCGCCCATGAAGTACGGGAGAGGACCGCAATTCGAAAAGGGGGGTAGTTGCCCCTGAATGAATATAAACGTAGCCTTACGATTAAGGTCAGGGAATGTGAAAATTAAGGACAAATAAGCATTATAACCTTTGATTGGTAAAGAGCCCTTAGGCTTAAATCATCCATCTGCTAAGTAATAACAAATGATAGAACATATAGTCCAGTCATTCTAGCTCAGCTACGCCCAAAACCTCAAACAAATTGCAACAGAAAATGTTTTTGGTGTTTTTAAATCATAAATGCATATAGTATAACAGATCAAAAGTCTAGAAAAATCTAAGGTGGGGAAAGTTACAAAAAACGAGACCAAATATAGAAACTATATTATCTTATATAACACACTATTTGTCCCCTTTTTATGCCCCCGAAGGAGGGCATATAGTGATCGGACCGTACGTCTGTCTTTCCGTCACACTGCATTTAGGTTTCGAAAAATGCTCATAACTTCTATGTCCCTTGAGATATAACCTTCATATTTGATATGCATGTGTATATGGACAAGGCCGTCCATACTCACAAAAATGTTGCCCCCTGTGACCTTGACCTTAAACTTAGGGTCCATATTTAGGTTTCGAAATCTGCGTATTAGGTTTCTCAAAATGCTCATACCTTCTAAGTTCTAAGTCCCTTGAGATATAACCTTCATATTTGCCTTATTTGGTATGCATGTGTGTTTGGACAAGGACTTTCCATACCCATAAAATTTTTGACCCCTTAGACCCTTAACTTGAACTTAGGGACCGCATTAAGGCTTCGGAATCTGCATTAAGCTTTCGAAAAATGCTCATAACTTCTATATCCCTTGAGATTATATCATTCATATTTGGCATGCATGTGTAGATGGACAAGGCCTTTCCATACACACACAAATGTTGACCCCTGTGACCTTGACTTTTGGGTCCGCGTTTAGGTTTCGAAATCTGCGTTTAGGTTTCGAAAAATGCTTCTTTCAAAGCGTTTATAGGGGGCATATGTCATCCTATGGTGACAACTCTTGTTATATATAAAATTGAAAAGTGGGTGGGGCATTTCTATATAACACAGCTTTTATTGAGCAGTGTTGAATATAACAATTTAATCATTGTCTTGTATAGATCTATAGACTTTTACACACATACATTTGTTTGAAATATGGGATAAGAATATATCTGTCAGAATTTTCATAATTATATAAATATTTATTTAAACTTTGTGTTGTTTCTCTATATAAAGAGTGGATGGGGTAGTCTTATACAAAGTAATTTCATTTCAATTCATGTGAAATTTCTATATAGACAGTATTAGATACATAGATTATCTTAAATAAGTTCATTCACATTTGCTAAATGTTTAAAGATATATAAATAATGCATTGACCTTGGGTCACAATGGTTGACCTTGACTTTTAAAAGGTCAAATATCATATTATGCAGTTGAATGATGTAACTATTACAAAATCTGTAAACTTGATTATTTTGTACATAATTATTTCAATAAAATTATGTAACGTACACTGATAAGTACATCTTTGAATTTAAAATAACTGCATATGGTGTAAAAACATGTTGAAAGGCCCTGTAACAATAATGGATATAATGACAGTTTCAATTCTTAGTTAATCTTGAAGTCTAAATAGCCATTGTTCTATTGGCGTCTCATTAATTAAACATGTGTTTTAGTCAATATCACAGTCGGTTTCGTTGAACTTCTGTTCATTTGTACAGCTTATTCCACGACATCCTGAGCATCCAGCAGAACACTATAAGCCGTTTTTCCTACATAAACAAATCTTTGTGTCACAGTGTTGTTTGTATTTTACCATTTTCAGTAGCTTCTCGGGTGCAGCAGGTCGATCCGTTTTCTGGGGCATAAACTTATTGTCTTTCAGTTCGAATCCCCATTCAGTAGGCGAAAGGTTTTCTCCATTTTTAATCCATTCATGAACTTGGAAAATCGTTCTCATACTGTGGTATTAAGCGGCGGATATGTTGGTGGCAATGACTTTATCTTAACATATTTGGTGCTCGACATGACCTTTTGCGAAAACATACTTAGCCTCAACAAATCCAGTGTCTCAACGGACAATCCGCCAAATAATGCAACCAGAATTCGTTCACCGCTCACAATAACAACATCCTTGTTGCTTTGTGACAAATAATTGCAGGCATGGTTAACTACCTCTTCGCCTTTGCTGATACCGATAATATGGGATGTTGTATTACAGTCAGACAGTGCATGAAAAACTGGCAATATTCTGGTTGGTCCGCCCAATACTTATTTGGCTTTCTGAATATCAAATTTCCGAACAACTTTTGATGCCGTTTGATTTGCTGCTGGCTTTAAGACGACTGTTTTATGAATTGACTTTATGTGATATAGGGCAATTACTAGCAAGTCCGTGCCCTCGCCTACGATGACAACATTGCTGGTTTCTGCAATTTGTATAGCAATTTTCACTATCAACACATCAGCATCCCATTTAGCGTGGTAAACATCGAACCCATTCCTCTCCAATTCTCCAGAAAGCGCAAAAATGAAGTTTTGTTTGTTTTCGGAATTCTTTAATCCATCCTGAAATTATATTTTTATTTTACAAGTAAAAGAACTAACTTTTCTGACCAAACATACAATTATATGGTATATTTATGAATAATTTCAATTTTGAACGAGATGGACTTTGCATTTCGTGTAAATAGAACTACCGGTAAATATGAAACGAAATATACTGATAAACTTTAATGACATAAAACACTTAGTGATTGTTGACTTGGCACATTAACATCTTGTCAGCTTCTATCAAGCAGACAGTTACGATATAGATTAATTGACCAATCTTACCTTTTAAAATTCAAGTTTTTGTTCTGCTACCCATTCGTATTTACTGGATATGTAACAGTTCAAAATACATCCCCATGGTGATCCATCTAAAATTTTAATATACGAAAATTAGTAGTTAAGTTTCAGAATTTTACTTGTGATTCAATTAAGGGTAGCACCAATGATCGACACTCATTTCCTGTTTAATATAGATAATAATAGGTTAGTGTTGATTGTAGATCTGGTTTATCATGCTAGGCTTAGAAAACAAAAAACTCTTATCTATTATTCTATTTATCCCACTTTTTAGTCAGTAAAACTTTTTATTTAAACAACAAAAATATACACATAATTACGATAAAATCTAAAAAGCAAGATTACAAGTACCAACGTAGTATATGATGTATACAGGTTATAATCAAAGCAGTATATTGAAATAGACGTCTATGCGAATTTTTACAAGCAATCGTGACGATTATTATGTATACATTAAAGAGGCCATTTAAACGTTCGTTTTTTAAATCTGTTTAAAGATTTTATGGAGTATACAGGCTTCCGTAGTTTTTTATTTTTCAACAAATTCTCGCCACCGCTAGAAATCGATTTTGTTAATAGCTGAAGCAATCAAAAGCAGAAATAAATACATGTACAGACGAAATATAACAAATAACACAAAGTATATCATTGAAGCTCCTGTTTTGAGACGAAACATGCTTTTATAAAGGTTTTTGGATTGTCATCAATGAGAAAACACGAAAACACATTACATTTTTCGTTTAAGGACATTCTGCACCCTCTAAGCCTGTACATGCGCTTAAATATAAATTATTGAATAAAATATATATATTGCTAGACTTACCTTTCTCTTTCGAATTTTGATCCTTATATTCAACTGTCCGGCTTTAAAAAAATAATCGAAGCCCACTATCGTTCATCTGCAGACGATGTTATTCGTGCGTAGATCTACGGTAGTCGAGACTAGTCACAAAATATAATTTAAAATGACATAATTTTTTTATATAAATTTTACAACTTTGCCCAACATGGATTTTTCTAGACGTTTTATATTATTTATATAATTCTTTAATCAACATATTTGCGCACTCAGAAATTCTGTTGCAATTTGTTTGAGGTCAAAGTGTAGATTGACTGAACTAATAGTGAAGTAAATTAATTGAAAACAATAGGATTGGTGTTCAACGATCACTAGAATAAGCATAACTAATTATATGTGTATGCTCCATAAGAAAAACACTGCCAGAAAAAAGCAGTGTGAATAAGAACTGCTTAACCTAATTGTCAACAAAATTGACTTAGACCTATATGTAAATAATTGGAGCTGCGACCTTAACCGGTCAGACATAAAACACCCAATATTTGTATAAAGTATAAGCACTAGTAAAAATGGTGAAAGACTACCTGCAGCCTTTAACTGTCAGGGAAACATAACTTTTACAGCAAAACAACAAAAGTAAAGTAAGAAGATTCACACTTAAAGGAGTAAGCAATCTTGAAGAAAAAACCATGTATCTGCGGCCTTAAACTGTCATACAACATAGAAGATATATCCAACAAATAATGGCTTTAATAAACAGCCTTGTTAAAGTTTGAAACGTTTGCTTGCAGCCTAAAACTGTCAGGTAAACATAAATTGTACGGCAAAGCAACACACGATAAAATAAGACAACGTACCGGTAAAAGAGTAGGCAATCAATAATATAGTATAATCCCCGATCCGAGCACTAAACCGCCAGACAACATAGGAGATATAAGCAACAGATACTTGCCTTAAACAGCAGCCTTATTAATAGATGAAAAATTACCTGCAAACTTAAACTGTCAGGTAAACATAAATTGTAAAGCAAAGCAACGAAAATAAATATAAAAAAGATGTACCGGTAATAAGTAAGCAATAATATATTAAAACAATGGATCTGTGGCCCTAAACCATCGTGCATAGGAGATATATACAACAGATATGGTCCTAATTACAGGCCTTTGTTATAGGTGAAAAATTACCTGTATCGATAAGAAAGTAAACAATAATATGTTATACAATGGAGCTGCGGCCTTAAACAAACAAGATGACCAAACAGATGTATACAACAGATTTTGAAATTAAGACCAAGTACAGGTACCTGTTAAAGGGTGAAAATGAATTTGCAGCTTTAAACTATAAGGTTAACCTTAAATGTACAAGAACCTGACGAAGCAAAATATTAAAATGTAGTGGTTAAGTAGTAAGGTATCATGAACCCAGTGTAAAACAATGTAGGGGCTGCCTTTAACCATCAGACAACATATGGAAAGTATTTAACACATATTGGCCTTAATGAAGGGTATTGGTAAAATTTTAAATACAATCTGCACCCTTTACCTATCAGGTAAACATAGATTGTACAGCAGAACAACAAAAGTAAAAATATTTACCCATACAGGAGTAAGCAATCATATAGTAAAACAATGGAACTGCATTCTTAAACTATCAGACGATGAGATAAAAAAGACAAAAGTTGCCTTAATAACAGACCTTGGTAATAGGTAAAAGGTTACCTGCGGGGTTAAACTGTTGGTTAAACATAAACAGTCAAGCAACACAACAAAAGCAAATTAATAATGTAACACATAAACAGGGAAAGCAATAATGTACCGTGTAGTACAACTATGGAGCTGTGGTTTGGAACCGACAGACAACCAGCATTGGCATGAAGTACAGGTACCAGTAAATGAGTGAAAGACCATTGGAACAATAAACTGTCAGTAAACATATATACATAATATGAAAAACCTGGATAAAAGTAAGATTCGGAATGTACTTGAAAAAGAGCGACCAATCAAAAAGTAATAAACAAAAAATTGGGCTGCAGATGTAAACTGGCAGACAGTTAAAGAGACATATAAAACAAATACCAATAATCCAGAGGAATATCTGTGGGAATAACCATATGGAACAGCTCGGGTAACAAGCCCGTGATTTAAAACGTGAAATGGGCTAAAGATTATCGCTTATGAGGAAGCAAAGTAAAAAGGGTAATGGATTATGATGGAAAATATATATGTAATGGTTTTCGAGGACAAAACCTAGGAAACGTATTGATCTTATTTGGTGTGACTTAGTGGAGCATGATTATTTACATAGGGATGTGGCAGATCCCTGTGGGGCGACATTCCCTTTAACTCAGAGATATGAAAAACTAATATGCCCAACAGTGGCTTCAAAATCTTAGACCCAGAAGCATCTTTTGGGAGATGAAGATTATCGGGCAGAAGGCAATTTTATTCGTATAGTACGCCGCCACACAGGTTTATGAACCCCAAGAGTATCATCAGGGTATTAATCAATTGAACTGGTATTTTAACAAGTACCAATGGGAAAGATGTGTTGACACTAGAACTGTTAGAATAACTACCCGTAAAGATTGGGATATACGGTAAAATTGGCACATACCAATCAGAAAAACAGGGAAAATAAGTTAAAAACGTTGGTCATAAGAAATAGAAATAAGTTTAGTTAGAGGGGTAGAGTAAACCCCAACGATGCCTGACTGGGCAGAAATTAAAAGATAAATATATGCATGGCATGTCCAGATATCTGAATCAGACGGAACATGTAAGAAGTACAAGCATGACCTGATCTGGTACCCAACTTAGGTAAAATAGCTCCTTCGTAGAGAACTATAGTATCAATATCAGCCTAAACTGAATAACTAAAGTCCTGCAGAATATTGAAAAATATAAGCATGGACTGAACTGAATAACTAAAATCATGCATAAATTTATTTCCTTCGTAGAGAACTATATCCTCAATATCATCCTGAACGGAATAACTAAAATCAGGAAGAATACTGAAAAATATAAGCAAGGGTTGCATACAATATAGTTCCTTCGTAGAGAACCATAACATCAATATCAGCCTGAATGGAATACTGAAAATCAGTTTGAATATAGAAAAATATATGCACAGCCTGAATAAATATAGTTCCTTCGTAGAGAACTAAAATCTCAATATCGGCCTGAACGGTCCAACTAAAATCAGGCTAAATATTGTAAAATATAATAAGCAAAGCCTGCATAAACATAGTTCCTTCGTAGAGAACTAAAATATCAATATCGGCCTGAACGGTCCAACTAAAATCAGGCTGAATATTGGAAAATAATAATAAGCAAGGCCTGCATAAACATAGTTCTGCGTAGAGAACTAAAATATCAATATCGGCCTGAACGGTCCAACTAAAATCAGGCTGAATTTTGGAAAATAATAATATGCAAGGCCTGCATAAACATAGTTCTGCGTAGAGAACTATAACATCCATATCAGCCTGAACGGTATAACTAAAATCAGACTGAATAATGGAAAATATAAAAACAAGGTCTGCATAAACATAATATTGTTCTGCGTAGAGAACTATAATAACAATATCAGCCTGAACGGTATAAGCAAAATCAAGCCAAATATTGAAAAATAAATAAGCAAGGCCTGCATAAACATAGTTCTGCGTAGAGAACTATAATAACAATATCAGCCTGAACGGTATAAGCAAAATCAGGCCAAATATTGAAAAATGAATAAGCAAGGCCTGCATAAACATAGTTCCTGCGTAGAGAACTATAACAACAATATCAGCCTGAACGGTATAAGCAAACTCAGGCCGAATATTGAAAAATATAATCAAGGCCTGCATAAAAATAGTTCCTTCGTAGAGAACTATAACATCAATATCAGTCTAAACTGAAAAAAAATTAATCGGCCTTATACATACTTACTTCGGAGAGAACTAAACCATTAGTATCAGCCTGAGCTGATAACTATAATCGGACATAACATTAAAAATGTACAAGTATGAAATCATTTCATTTAATGAGAACTGAAAAACTGAAGTTCACTAGATAAAACACAATGTTCTGAAGAGTGAAGTCTTCCTGTTTCTAGCCGTAATTGTTCGTTCTGGTCCTTCGTGGTTTAATGTAGTGTTCGATAGGAAGGGCTGAAAACGTGCCTTATCGTCCCATTGTAGTACTTGTACAGGAAGTGCCAGCCAGTGGACAGGTCCTCTGTATTGGGGTGTTGAGAGGTAGGCAGGTTTAATGTAGTGTTCAAAGGAAGGGCTGGAAACGTGCCTTATCGCCCCTTTGTAGTACTTGTACAGGAAGTGCCACCCAGCGGACAGGTCCTTTGTATTGCGGTGTTGAGAGGTAGGCATGGCCTGAAATGATAACTAACAGCGTGCATATATTATAAAACCAGCAGCATACAAAACAGATGATTAAAATCATTTAAACTTGGTATAATCTTGAAAATATAATGACAGATTACAAAAATTACATTAATATTGCGAAAGAGATTATAAATAATTGTCTCCAAAATCCTATTGTAAAATATACTGTGAGTCGAAAACATAATCAAATGTTAAGAAGAGCCGCTTTTTTATAATTCATACAGTATATAACCCATGAGGTCAAAATTGTGAATATGATTCACATTGTTCATGACTTAAGTACATAAAGACACATACCGGTAAATGATAGTATATTTAATAGCGAGCATGGCTTCTAGTGACAATAACACTAGAGTGTGTTTTAGAGATAGATACAAATACATATGTCTTGCTTATAATGAGCACAAATGTTATACGTACACAAATACTTGAAACATGAAACTTGCTAATTTGATGAAACAATTAATTTTATAATTATATAAATCAAAATGTGTTTACAAAACATATACCTGTACATTAAATTGATATAAAAAATTAAGATTGATAGATATTACACTTATCAAGCATTAATGAAAGTATAATAATGGAAAATAGTTTGATAAATAAAAATGTAGAAAGAAACTTCAGCAAGTTTTTGTCATCATAAAGACATGGTTTTTCATTAACGTGAAAGGATATTTCTGTTCTCTGGCTCGGGCTGTGAGATTCTGCAGCTACCGGTCACCTTTACGGACACTCCTTGGGTATAACCTTATGTGAACTATTGTGACTACAAGTCACAAATAGACTGACCAGATGTGACTACAAGACAAAACTTAAAGGTTAAAATTACAGTGTGACTAAAAGACACACCACACCACATACAAATAAGATATATATATGAATATGAAGCTTTTAAGAATAATAAAATTACTTATAGTTTTTAGTAGTTACAGACTTAACAAGGATATGTTAATGAAAATATAACAACCAAATAATTGCCATAAAGAAAACATCAACAACAATAACACATCAAAACACATCACAAGAATTTTAAAATACATGCGTTGACCATGTTAGGTTTCCGGTCTTTTCTCCCCCTGGACATTTCTCCCCTGGTCTTTCTCCCCCCAAACCCTAGACTTTTCTCCTCCCAACATTTTTTTTAATTATCTGTATATTTTGTTTGAAGTATGTGATTGAAGAATGGTTAATGAAGGAGCAATTTAGTTATACCAATACATGTTGGTGTTGTTATTGCACAATCGGTGAGTAGTGTTATTTTTAATTAAATATTGTTGTAAGTTTATAAAACTATGAAAGAAATAGTAATATAGCGACATATTATTTTAAGTTCTGTTTAAGTTTATAAGTTAATCTAATTAAATAAAAATTGATTGTTAATCATTCTTGAATATTTTTGAAATGATCAAAAGATGTTGTTTTTCACACTTCCTTAATCTGTTTATAAGTACTTCAGACTGATTGAAATGTTTGATGACTAGTGATTAAAGACACAATTTAATTAAATTATCACATTTATGATTGATCTGGAACATTGTTGGTTAATTTATTCTTCATTTAAATTATTATTTCATACAAAAAAAATTATTTTATACAAAAAAATGTCTTGGCACAGATATAACTTCTGAAATGATAATATTGTAACAATTTTAACACATTCATAGTTTTTTATTCATTTTAATAATATTTAATACAAAAAAAATATATTTTAACTTTCATTAAATGTTTTACAAAACTTAAAATTGTGTTTGATGTATACCATAATATGATGAGTAAAAATTGATGATTTGAAATAAAATAAATTAATTAGTAAGTGTGGTGTGTTTCTGTTTCTGTTAAAAATGTATTTAAACTTTCATTAAATGTTTTACAAAACTAAAAATTGTTATGATGTATACCATGATAATTTATTATGAAAAAAAATGATGATTTGAAATAAAATAAATTAATTAGTAATTGTGTTGTGTTTCAAAATGAGACAAGATGTTGATTGGCACATTCTTTAAAATAAAAAAGGATGACACATTCCAAAGGATGACACATTCCACCCATGTAATTTAGCAAGACTTTTCCACAAGAATGTCTCAGGGATTCACACCTGACTATTTCCACATCCTGTCCATATCCTTCCCAGTCCCAGTCATTAAACAAGCTAGTTTTGATTTGACTTTCATTTGTTCATGGTCATTTTGAAATTTATATTTTACAATTTGGAAATATTTATTTTAAATTCAAAATTAATTCTCAGTAATCAATATTCAAAATTTGGGTTGCTACACATTTAAATCACACACTTATTGTAGCAATTTATTTCAATTTGCTATCATTTATTGTGTGATCTAAATCTTAAGCAGTTTAAATTGAATAATTGTGTAACTTTTTTAACTTTGTACATTAATACTTTGGCATTAGTAAATAAAAAGTAGCTTAGAATATGTTTAAAATAAATGTACATACTTAATTCAAATTAATAAATTGATTTATATTGAGATATAATTGTTAGTTACTTTATTGTTAATAATTTTTAAGTATTGGCTAATAAGTCTAACTGTTCAAAATAAAAATATACTTAAGTCCTTAAGTGGATTTTTTTTTCAGAAATGCAAATAAGACTGAGTTTTTTGTTTACATTTGAGTCTGGTTATGTAGTATCAATTTTATCTAAATATTATAAAAACAGATACAACATAAAAATACTCAATTTCAAATAAATGCAAAGACTGTTTAAATAAATTTTAATATTATTATGTTGAAATGACATAAACACACTCAATCTATTTCATTGACAAATAATGAAAATGAAGCAATGATAAACTTCCTTTCTCTATTGATGAGCTTGATTGAACACTGATTGAATTAATTCAATCAGTGACTCATCAAGTATATCAATAGAGGTGTTAAAAGTAGCAGATTTATCCCCACAGTATGGATATACTGGGAGGAGAAAGGACTAGGGTATTAGGAGGAGAAAAGACTAGAGGGAGAAATGTCCAAGGGGGAGAAAAGACCAGGGGGAGAAAATACCGTACACCATAAATGAGGTATGGTAATATAGACTAAAATGAAAGGGTGTTTTATTGTTTATTTCATAAAAACGTGATGACATCTGTTAATGTGACAGTGGGAAACCCAGCTAAACTGATAATACAAATGTGTCGTTAATATTCATAAAGTATAAGCCCAGGCTGAACTTATAATTAAATAAGACAATAATAAATATACAAGATATATAGAGCTGACCCGAATTGATCATCATTCTTAAAAAGGCAGAAAAAATAATAATTTAAACAGCCAGAACTTAAAGTCATGCACAGATGTTAACGCGATATTTGAATACTTATCTGAACTGAATCAGTATGACTGATACAGGGCAGCGACAACTGTGTAGCTGACCAGCATAAAAAAGTGACTGGCGATATGCGCTAATTACGCTGTGGGCGCCGCCATCTTGGAAACCTTTCACGGTAGACTGCGTATACGTCGCAAAGTTTTCTGCACACGGCACTGATAGTGATTAGAATGTGTACTAGTTCAACTGCCCTTTAAACTTAGTATCACACGGGATAACACCATTGGTGTAAGTCTTCGTACAACGAGAGATAATCCTTCACATAAACGGAATGAAACGGCATCATATCATATTAAAAATAATCCTTGGAAGTATCGCTTAAGAGCGTAATTGTTAATTTCGACCATATTGGATTCCTCGTTAGTCTAGAAGGATCCAAAGAGCCACAATGGCCAACACTGAATTTGATTGGTCAAAAGAGCCCATGTGACCCCACACTGAGGTTATATTCAGGTAATTAAATATAAGGCTTGAACCAATATAATGTTCAACAATTAAGAAATCGTACAATGACTTAAAATCTTGTATGTGTGCATAAAATATTATTTATAAAGGTTATATCAAAAAACAATATTTATATGCTATTGGACATAACCATACACAAATGAGCAATACAACTTGTTTTAAGCTCAAAATACAGTGTCCTCCAAGTCAATTGTGTTTACAAACAATCAGTTTCTTTACATCGCTGTTTACTTGGGAAGGTGAAAGTGTAACTGACTCAGGTCACCAAAACTATATCGTTGATTTTCAACGTTTTCCGGTATCACTCACAAAGTAGGTCTCTTCAAAATGGTTAAAATGTTTGTAGTGATCTAATAAGTTACTTCCTGCTGGTAAAAAGTTGTTTAAAATAGAAAATTGAATTTTCTTTCGGCTATTTTTAGCATACGTCACCGCATTGAGGCTACACATCACGTTAGTTACAAAGTTGTAAACAATTCTTCCAATTATGAAACGGGTATATCTTCCATAATTATTCACAACGTTGCACTTAAGCTGTGTTATATTCTTTTTTATGCAAGAGTTACTGAAAACGGGTAAAAATTATACTAGTTTATATGCATAATAATTCGATTTGCCACCTTTATAGGGCCTTTAAAACTAAACTGCCAAAATATTACAGAAAAGTATATCCTATATTATGGTTGGTATAAGGATTTTAAGTTTTTGCAGACTTAATTCGTCAGAAGAAATATTTTTCTGTGTCGAGTCCTGGCAAAATATTTGATTCGGTTAACTGGGTGAACCAGTATTTTGTGTCATAGAAAAAAATCCACGCTTTATGAGTAAGAAGCACAGCTTCTCGATCACAAATATACATATAACTGTTGATTTCAATTTGTTCTAATGCTTTATCGCAGGTCCAATAAAAGGTTCAGTTATAGCCGCAGTGGTAATTTTTCTTGGATGTTTAATAACCGTGGCAGTCGTACTACTGGTCAAATGCTGGAATATTTTTTTTGAATTAAATTTGAACGTTAGTTTAAATGAAAAGAAAGGTTATTGTGTAACGTGCAATACTCGTTTTAAGGAAATTTGTTAATGCATTTAAAAATATCAAGTTCAACGTTGTTTTAAATGAAGAACTGTGATGCAGCAAAAGAACGAAAACACTCTTCAGGAGACGTTTCTTAAAGCGCATGTTATTGATTGGTTATTTGCAAAATAGTCGATGGTCCTGTATTTCACGTTTTATTAACTGGTGCTTTGGTGAATGATTGTATATGGACTTTTTCAACTATATATTTTTCAATAACGGCGTATATTCAAGAATTTGTTGTTTCTTTAATGAACAGTGAAGCATACGTTTGTGAAGCTTGTTTAAATTGCAAGGGACTAATACTTAATCATATACTTCTCGCATGACTTCCGTCGGATAAGGATCGACATTTGAAAGTATTTAGTCGTTAACAACTTCAATTATCTAGTCATCGCACACCACTCTTAACCAGTTGTTAATTGTTCTTTGTCTTTAAAAGTGATGTATACTTAAACGTGATCATGGCTCGTTAAGTTGCCAATCCATTTTGCGAAGAAAATTATGTGATTTACAAAAATATGTATGAGCCGTGCTATGTGAAAAAGGGGTGTAATGCATGTGCGAAAATTGTCGCCCGCGGACAACACTTTCCGCCTGCATTTTTTTTTAAATGAGGAGACTTTCTTGAAACGAAAAATAGCATAAAAGCGGAAGTTGTCGTCCCTGATAAGCCTGTGCGGACTGCAAATGCTAATCTGTGCCGACGCTTTGCACACATGTATTAAACACCGTTTTCAAAGCGCACAGCTCATATATATTGTACACACCTATCAACACTCATTACAAGCTTGGTGTACCGTTAAATGTCATTTATATTGAATAGTTCATTAGCCATAAACTGAATCTACTTCTACAATCAAAGGGAGTAACCTATGTTTGCTTTCAACGTTTTACATCTGTTTCTATTGTGTGTATGCCAGGTTACATCTGTACACGTATTGTTTGACATACCGCTTTTACCAACAAACGTTATGCTTTTTGTCTACACAATATACATGTATGTCAGCTTAGAATATTCGTTATATTCTTCCCTACCTGTCTCTTTGCTTCAATAAACAGCATTGAAAATCTCATAACAAGTCTTCAGCTTCTTAGTTAGAGGGACAGTTGATCGTTGCACAAAATTGTTTACTTTATATATAGCTACGTGAAATAATTAAATACTTTATTAAGTCTTATGATTTTTCCGTGTGTTTTTGAAAAGCGTTCGGGAAGTCCCTACCGGAATGTGTTGATGTGCTTTCGGCTTCGACGAATTCAATTTGGGGCTGCGTGGCTGTTAACTATGTTAAAACAGGGCTCACGATTGGGCTTTCCATTTTATAATCAAAGCGCTGAAGGCACTGAATATGTTCGCTGTTGTATAATCTTAGACGCAACACATTTTTCAAAATTATGTTTTAGCTTTTTATTTCGCAAGTTTGAAATGACCACAACCCATTCAAATTTATAAAGAGTGTGTCTTTAAGCACAGGTCGAGATGTATGGGTTTTTATTCAAATCATTGATACAGCTAATCTGTGTGCACATGCAGTAAGCCCTGTTTTCCCTGAAAGCAGCCAATATGTACATATTTGAATGATACACGCTAGACTGGCCAACGTTGTCTTACAAGATGTTAAATATACACTATGTAATGTACCAGTGAGAACAGGCAGATGAGGTGGTTAGAGCAAACGCTTTAAGCATTTGTCGTCTGCTAAATTTTACTGCAGTTATCCTCATAGGCAGTCATGGGTTACGGTTCTTACCCTAGCTAAGCCATACATATTTGCAAAATTGCGTCTGCATTATTTGTGAGCTTTGCTCACAAATAAAAACAATCATGTGATGATGTCATTGCATACGGTTGATATCTCTGTGGATTTCGTTTTTATTTTTTGGTATGCATTTATATATAAATTATTCTTGAATATACTTATTGTAGTTTTATAATGTTAAATATTTGCTATATTGATGACAAACGAGCTCAAAATAATTATTAGAATAATGCGAGCATCATGTAATCTCGACCCTTTAAAGTTACAAAACATTATTTCTTCGTCAAAAGTGTTCAATGCAGGGCTGGACTGTTAAATCTACTTGAACAGTCGTACGAATACCATAAATGTTCACTTGTACTGATATAAAAGTTAAATGACCTGAACTTAAAATGAAACTTAATATGCAATTAAACTTATTTCAATAATTTTGCAACAGTTATTTTTTAATTGAACATTTAAGTGCGAAATATGATCAGACATTATGTATTTTACTCAAGTTTGGTATGATGTATATGTGTTTGATTTAAATTTTAAAAGCATATATCGTAAATAGCAAATAGTTGCAATATATTGAAATCGTTGCAATCATTAGGCTGACAGCATTTTATCTCGAGACAGTGTGAATAGAGAGTCTATAAAAAGGGGGTTTAATGAATACGCGTAAAAGCCCCAGATTATCCTATGCAATCCGCACAGGCTAATCAGGAAAGACACTTTCCGCTTTTATGATATTTTTCGTTTTAAGAAAGTCTCTTCTTAGCAAAAAGTTTTTGCGGAAAGTGTCGTCTCTAAATAATAATAATAATAATAATAATAATAATAATAATAATAATAATAATAATAATAATAATAATAATACTAATAATAATAATAATAATAATAATAATAAAAGCTTTATTTACAGAAGGGTACACATTAAGACAATGACACATAAAACATATTATGCAGATGAATCAATACTTTTTTACAATGTGGCCTTTTTAAAAAAAAACATACACACATAGGTCTATAACAAGTAAAACATTCAAACAATATTTTCTTACACCTATACATAACACACATTTTGAATTTTAGACAGACACACATGAAATAACATTGATTAGAAAATAACATGACATATCATTGATTAGAAAATAAATGTGCTTTATATTGCCTTTTAAAAGCAGAAACAGAGCATGACATTCTTTTTCCAATTGGTATACTGTTCCAGATATGCATGCTATGGTATGAAAAAGCTCGTTTCTTATAATCTGTATTTGCTTTTGTATTTACAATATCGTTATGGGTGGCAGATCTTAAGTTATAGTTGAGATTTTGAGAAAAAGTTATAATATCATTTATATATTCTGGAGTCTGATTGTTGACACATTTATATATTAAGATTGCCGTGTGGTATTTACATCTATTATGAAACGAAAGCCAATTAAGTTGTAAAAACACATCTTTGGATGGTGTTCGTTTGGGCTTTTGTAGAATGGCTTTCGCTGCGCTTTTTTGTAAAACATTCACTTTGTTAAACTGGTTTTATTAGCGTTGCCCCAGATCGTACAACAATAATCGAAATTGGTTAGAATATATGAATTATGAAATAATTTCTTCATATCAAAAGTAAGATAATTTGATATCTTTTTTAGCAGAGATATTGTGTTGCTTATTTTATAGCATGTTTTATCAATGTGTACTTTCCATTGCAGATGTTTGTCGATATAAAGTCCTAAAATATTATGGCTAGTGACATTCTCAATAGCATTATTATCTTTTTTTAGATTAAGGTCGAAATTCTTAATTTCGTGTTTTGAGCCAATAAGCATGCATTTTGATTTATTAGGGTTTATCATCATGTTATTGAGGGTGCATCATTTTTGTATGGAATAAATATCATTTTGTAAGTTAGTCTGAATTTCGGAAGGATTGACCCCTGTAGCATATAGTGTCGAGTCATCAGCGTACAAGTCTATGTCTGATTGGTTTAGTAATAACCCTATATCATTTATATAAATTAGAAACAAGAGAGGGCCCAAAATAGAACCTTAAGGGACACCACTCTTAATAGTTAGAGGGGTAGAAAAACTAGTCCCTAGTTTGACGCATTGTTGTCTTTGACTAAGATAAGACCGAAAAAGGGACAAGGTACCATCTGAAAAGTGATGAAGTTTTAGTTTGTACAACATAATTCCATGATCTACTAAATCAAAAAAAATCAAAAAAATCTTTTTTCGTGTCAATAAAAAACAGAACCAATACAATTACCATTTACTATATCTTTTCGAATCAGTGCTGTTTTGCAAGAATGATTTTCTCTAAACCCTGACTGATGTTTATTTAACACATGTGTTATACGAAAGAATTCTTTTAATTCATTTGATAGATGTCTTTCGAATATCTTGGATATAGTTGGCAAAATTGAAATCGGACGATAGTTATTACAGTCCTCTCTGTCTGAGCCTTTATATATTGGTAGAACATACGCTTCTTTTAACAATCGGGGAAAATTCCTGTACGAATACTATTATTTATTATAGAGGTTATTGGTAAAACAATATGCTCACCACAGTATTTTATCATATTTGCACCGATCCCGTCGATTCCCGTTACCTTGTTAACATTTAAATTGCCAATTATTTTACTTACTTCGAGAGGGGTAATGTAATTTATAGAAAATTCATGCTGTTTTAAGGATTTGTCGAGATATAGCTTTAAATAAGAAAAAGTTTTCTTCGTGAAATTTCAGCTTATCAACAATGTTTGATATATTTGTAAACTGCTCATTTAAGGCAATTAGGATCCTACTTTTGCCCTCAACATACACACTGTTCACTAAAATTTTATTAGGCAAATTCACTCCGGAGTTTTGATCATTGTCATTATTAGATATAATTTTCTAGGTACTAGTACCATTGTTAACAGCATTGTTGTAATATTCTTTCTTGCTTTTGCGAATTAATGCCGTAGTTTTATTTCGTAACAGTTTATAATTGCCCCAGTCTTTAATTTTGCGGAAATGATCTCTATCGCGCATACTTTTAATAACTTCTTGGTTTATCCATTTTGGCATATGTGTGCTTTTTATTCTCTTTTGCTTGTAACGGGGCGTGCTTTTTTAAAACGCTATTCACAATTCTATATTAAGATTGAAGGGACATATAATTGGATCGTGAACAGTTTCAATTAAATTTAGTTGCAAAATCGATAGATCAAATCGGAAATCAGATATTACAAATTTTTTAAAGCATCTATATCTAATATTAGAGTGAGTGCCTTGTTTCGAGATTTTATAGTTAATTTTACTTGTCTTGCATACCGGATAGTGATCGCTTATAGATATTTGTGGGTCATAAGTAGTACTTACTCTGTCTGTTCGATTAGTATATATATGATCAATTATTGAAGACGATTTATCTGTGAATCTGGTTGGTGTGTTTACCAGTTGCACGAGGCCATGCTTTAATACAGTTTTTGACCACATTTTGCATTCATAGGACTTGCTGTCAGCAATGTATTTAAAATTGAAATTACATAATATGTGATACTTAATGTTTAAATCCTCAAACTAATCAAGTAATGCATCCAATTTTTCTATCCATTTCTGCGTCTCATTAGGTGGACGATAGATAAAATTTAATAGAAAAGATTTTGTGTTTTTAAAGCATATCTCAATACATACAGATTCAATCTCATCAGGCTCTAAGTCTGGTCTATGTTTAAAAGGTACATGGTTACCTATATAAAGCAAGATTCCGCCACCCTTTTTTTACTTCTGGATTTACGAATATATGTAAAATTCGGAATATTTAAATTTACATCAGACAAAATTTCGTTTAAAAAAGTTTCACATAAACCAATAACATCCACATTACATTTTTGAGACAACAAAACGTACTTAATTTCATCAAGTTTTGGCAAAAAGTGTTGAATATTTAAACTAACGATATGAAGTCCCTTTTTAGAAAATTCTAAGGTAGACCCTGTTGAATCATCTTTATCCTCGCAAAAATTTAATGTTTCATTTGCAATAGGGTTTGAGAATGAAACATCATTATTATTGCATGACATATTATTACATTGTTCTGAGTAATCGGAAACTTTAATACTGGCATCAAAGACACGGTCTATATCACCATATTTAAGCACTATTTGGGATTCATTACATATACAAATCTTAAAATTACAATTTTCACAAACCTTGTTAAGTGCTTTAAATTTGTTGTGTATCAGTACATGTCTGTGTCTGTCTACGCGTTCCTACTGAGCCGAACTCAATCGTCTGCATTCACTAGTGTAGTGATTATTGTAATGACAGTACTCACAATGTCTTTGTTGTTGCCCATAATTGCTACTATTCGTATATGAATGTAGATTATTCTTCTTGCCATCCCTACCGTCACGTGAATCGCCATTCCTTGAGCCTTTATTCGATGCGTAATTTAGGAAACCGTTACTTCCTGTTTGCGTCTGATAGTCATCTCGCCCGTCATGTGAGTCGCCATTCCTCAAGCCATGACCTGGTGCATGATCTCCGTAGCCGTAACTGCCGGTTTGCGTCCGAAAACTGCCTCTTCCGTTTTGTGAATAGCCATTTCTCGAGCCTCGACCTGGTGCGTAACTTCCGTTTTGCAACTGATAGTCACGTGAATCGCCGTTTCTGGAACTGCCTCGGTCAGTAGCATAATTAACGTAACCATTATTTTCGGATTGAGTAAAGTGAGGGGTTACGCTACGATTAGCTTGTCGATCTTGTAGTCCGCTCGTCTTCTGTTTTATGATGTTTACGGCTTTGTTTATGTTAGCCACTAGCGTACTGCAGCCTCTAGAGTGCAGATGTATCCCATCTCTGCCATACAAATGTTTAGCCATGTTACCATTTCCATAAATAAAGGATGTTTACAGTTCAATAGATTGCGCATCTGTTTCTTCGCATATTTGTTTAATTATATCATTCAGTGGAACTACATCTGCATCTCGTCTTGGGGCAACTGTGCACAAGTATACAGTGCAGTTATGTCCATTAAGTCCATGTAGCAGTTGCTTTATTTCACAGTATGCTTTTCTTGGGTCTCCTCCTTCCGCCATGTCATTCCCACCAATATATATTATCACATTTTTGTATTTTGTCATGTCCCATGAATCCAGTGTTAAACGAATGTCTTTAATTTTCCGCCCTGGTAGAGTTTTAATGTGTGTATTTTTTCAACCCACGCCTGTTAATTCCACTTAGAATTGAGTCACCTATTATTAGAGTTTTATCTGATATATCTGTCGTGCCCACAGTATCAGTATTTTCATCGAGTTTTTGTTCCGTTGGAGACTGTTCTCTCTCTTTTCTTTCATGTCCGCTTCCATTATTATTACTTTTTTCTGATTGAGGTGTTTCCGTCGTAGCTCTTTCGCGTTTACTGCGTTCATTCTGTACCAACCATTCCACTATACTCGCTGTCGAGGGGGTTATTTTCTTTATAGTATCATGCACTGATTGTAATTTTCTGTGAAGTGCGTCGTTGGCTTGTTTTATATCTTTACTAAATTTATCCGTACTCTGACTAATTGTTTGTACTTTATCTGTTGATTGCTGGTTAGCTAACGAGATTGTATTTTTAACACTTCCAATTTCATCTCTTAACTGTGAAAGTTGCAATCTAGGCTCTTGTTGGAAATTGTTCAATAAAAATTTTGTATCTAACAGCAGTTCATTTATCATCTTCATTTCCTTTAGAATGGCATTTCCTACCGAGTCTGTTTGGGTGGCACAATTAATATCAAAACTAGCCACACATTCTGCTTCCATATCAGTCTCCGTATCTTCAGTCAATTCATCTCCAGCTTTTGTCGCTATCTCGATTACCGGGACTGATTCATTTTCTACTATTTGGGAGTCATTGTGCACTACTCGGGAGGCATTCTCTACTGTTCGGGAGTCCTGCTCTACTACTAGTGGGGCATTCTCTTCTATACGGGGGTCATTATCAACTACTTGGGAGTCATTCTCCTCTTTTCGGGAGTCCTGTTCACAAATACTGTCAGATGTATCAACTCCATACATTACAGACATTTTCGGTGTTGGGCGCTCGAGATTTCTACGCTTCAAGTATGATAGTATTTGCTGTTTCATGTATTCATTTAATTCACCTATTGATTTATTATTTGACTGAATGTCAGTTTTCATTATTTGGAGAATTTTTGGAAGGTCTGTGTCAAAGAAGTGAGCCACGTTTCTACCATTTATCAAGCATGATGAAGTCGTGTGGTACATGTTAAACGTTTACAAGTGGTTCTTCTCATCCGCGACTTCATAACTGAGCTCAATTTTATTTGATTTTCTGTCATTTGCTGGTTTACATAAGTACTTATACTTAAGTGAATTGTCTGAAAATACTTTTTGCTAGCAAATTTTAACAGTTCATAAGTACCTGTGTTTAGAACGAGTTTTGTTCCTCCGTTTGTATGTATAATTTCTAACGGTTCCTTTTCAGTATATCTTAATTTCTTCTTCATATTTACATTTTCATTCAGACTGTAATTTCTCACTTCCACATATTGTTCGCCCTCGCCAGAATTGATTGTCAATGGCATAAGTTCATAATTATTAATTTTCCTTTCTTTCTCTTCCATTTTTAGTGTTTTTTTCTCAACAGGCGAGCTTCATTAATGTCAAATAAATTGATTTTTGCATGAGCAATCTTGCGCGACCGCTGAATCTTCGTTGTCCATTTTTTGCCGTCAACAATCACTTACGAAAATAGTTTTAAGATGTAAATGTAGAGAATTTTTAAAGCTTTCTTCCTCACTATTTCTGTTTAATTTACTTCATTTATGACCGAAATATTAATTATTTTCCATATTTAACTTAACGTCCTTTTTAAACTAGTTTATCCGGACGTGACGTCATAATCATTTTTTATAAGCAGAGGCTTATATGGGACGACACTTTACGCACATGCATTAAACCCCTTTTTCACAGAGCACGGCTCAGATACATACATTTTATATGCGGAATATGGCTTGTGTAAGATAATATTTCCTAATTGCCAAGAGTTTAAAATACAAAGCACAATGACATAATAATCACAAACGTATACTTAAAGTGGTGTTATACTTCTTATATATTTTGTTTCAGTTATAAATTAAATCTTTTTAACAATGCCAATTTATGGTTTCATAACCTTACGGAAAATCATCCATACAATATCATCTGAAAACAAATGCGTAATATGCTCTAGACATGATATGTTCCTATATTTAGGAAAACAAATGCGGTTGCTATGACAAAACGAAATGAGGGTAGGCAAAGAAAAAGCGCTTCAGAAGTGCCAGACCTTCCAGGAGACGATGCTGAGTATACGTATATTGATGGCTGCCCTTCCATAAACACGGATAGAAGGCACGTGACCAGGTTTGCGTCTGTTTTAATTAAGCGCTTGTAGATATAGACGATATTCGACTGTGTTTGATAGAATATCGATTTTATAGCAATTGATTTTTTCAGGCGCAGGTCGGTTCTTTATTTTGAATGCGTTAACGGAAAAAATCTTGATGAACTATTCAACGTCAAATAAACACTATTTTACCTATGTGGACCTGTACCTATATTTGATATATTAAATAACAAACTATATATCAATATATCTTAACACTAGAAATCTGAGAGTTAACTTACCGTGTACACTATACGCGTTTTAATCACATCTTAATATGTTAAAAACACTTGAATTTATGTTTCGCTCATCAAACATGAGTTATATTTTACAAAAAGGCCTCATAACTTTACTTGAAATAATAATGCGTCTTAATTTAACATGCGATCTATTGTATAATTGTTTGTTAAGTCGCCCATGCTCTTTGAGAAGTAGTCTCACTCAGTCCACCAATAAAACTGCAAATGGAACAAAACATGGAACGGGTTAATTGCAAGCGAAAGTGGGCGGGCATGTATTGAATGAAGACAAATTTGAATATTCATACACAGAGTTTGGTAATTCCGTGGTCAATGACTGCGATAAAAGGTCTGTGTCAGAACGATTTCGGGTGAAACTATTGTCGCATATGTCTCATGTTTCTTATGTTAAATGGTACAATAATATACATATGCCTTAACTACAGTAGTGTAGTAAACTTAAAACATTCAATTGATTTGTTTTGAACATAAGTTTATATTATTTTAGTGATTACAAATCAGAAAAAAAACATTACATAGCTGGAATGGAAAAGAAGTGTAATAAAAAGTAAATAACAACAATACTGAGATTTATTATTACAGTAAGCAAACAAATAAGAAGACACTTGTTGCTGTGCACGTACCTTGCCACTCTGACGCTATCGTGAGTACCGAACACGCACGTGCGTACGAGAGCCTAACCGTTGATGGTGCTACTGACGGTGTATACTCTAGCAAACTGGAAATACATGAAACAAGGTCAGAACGACTTCGGGTGCAACTAGTGTGCATTATGTCTCATGGTTAAATGCTACAATAAAAGAAACTATGCTTTTATTACAGTAGTGAAGTGAAATAAAAACATCCAATTAATTTCTTTGTAACACAAGTTTGTATTATTGTATTTATCGCAAATCAAAACAAGACACATTTTATCGCTGGGATGGAAACACAAGCGTAATCATAGTTAAATAAGAGATATACTTGGATATTTTATTTCAGAAAGCAAACTAGCAAGAACACATTTGATGCAGTTGTTGCCGGCCTAGCTACGCGCAATTTGCGTACTTTGGGTTCGACGACAAACTATCGAATCAATCGAGGTTTAAAGTTTTAATAGATCGATAAAGGTATCTGAAATAAAAACAATTAATACATGCAATTAGGTATATAATCAAGATAATATATGTATGCATTCAAATGAAATACACATTAATAATGACTAGCGTTGCATGGCGGTGTGAATATTACTCGCAATAAGTTATTTTAATAAATAACTAATAAACACAACCGTAACCGTCAGATGTCTTAAATAACAATACAAACAAATTGACAGATAAAATAAATAAAAGATTCAAATAAGTTACCTGCAGGAATATAAAATGTCCTACACAAATAATATAATGTTTCAATCAAAGATTGAATGGCTGTCTGAAGCAACCTTCAGCAAACAACTGAATAAAGGAGGGAAAGTGTATGATTGGTTGTTACGTGCACGTGCTAAATTAGGTTAAATTCAACTATATGTTAACTATAAAATAACTAAGACTACAGACTTTATATCAGAGCTACCTAAAACTACTCGACATGAATAACAAATAACTTACTAACGATAAATATAAATTTATACCCTGTGACATAGTGCACGTACCTTGCCACTCTGATGTTATCGTGTGTACTTAGCAGGGAAGTGCGTACGAGAGCCTAACCGGTGATCGTTCTACTGACGGTGAATATGCCAGTACACTGGAAATGTCTGAAGCAAGATAAGGATATGGGATTAGCGGCAAGTTTAGCATTAATTATTAGTAATTGACTTTGCTAAGGATTACTACAATATATAGTTTAACAACTTAAAACTTTGTGTACGAGTTGCGTGTTTCTTATGTTTCAGTTATCAAACTTAAAAACTAGAACCATGCGCTTAATGTATTACTATCTTTAAACATTGAAGTAATTAACTATTCATTTGAAGAAATTATTTTGTTTAAAGATGCTATTTATTTTATCATCCAAACAGCGTAAGTAGTATAATAAGCTGTATAATTTGCATTAAATGTTGGTTTAGTAGTACTTTTTTTTCTTTGATTCTATTGTATAATAAAGTTGATGGGGCTGAAAACTCCACGAATGGTATTTTTACACGTTTTTGTATGAGACGGACTATTACAGCTATCATTGGGTTACTGCCGATGATGATGCAAAACCTTGCGATAACGAGATCGCACCAGCCGTTACCGCAGATGTGACTTCAGGTGACATGTACCTTACAGTCGTTGACAACGACTAATTGTTTGTGATGAAAACATGCGATAGTTGTGTCATAGAACAGTGTAGTGTACATTATGAAAATCACAGAATAGTGTACGTAATGAAATCCCAAATATATTATACATACTTACATTCACAGAATAACTGAAATAATGAAAATCCTATAATATGTACACTACGAACACCCACCATAGTGTACCTAATGAGAACCCAATATCGTATACAAATCCCCACGTATTCCGTCTTAGCTGAACGTTAAGAAAAAAAATGTTAAGAAACCAATTTAAGCATTCATACAATTTATGATGAACACACCACGTGTGATTTAATAATACGCAAATTTGATAGTTTAAGTTTCAAGGTCAACAAAGACGTTTCAAACTTATTGGCCTAGTGTTTCCCAAGTAGAACGTTTCCATAAACGAAATACTCTGTCGTGCAGATGCCACTTACAAGTCATACATTTTAAAATTGGACATTGTTGTATCATGTTTACAGTATGTGATAAGTACAGTCAATTTAATATATGAAAAAGAACAATATGAACACCTCAAATTGGCGATATATTTTTATCAAACAAGATAATATTATTATTTAGAACGTCGGATTGAGCGACATACTTCAAAACTCGAAGAGACTATGTAATTAAACTACGAGACCGTTTATGCACGTCACTTATTGTTTAACGTGGACTTGTTGCCAGATGGGACCATTCTGTTAACTGTAGAAATAAAATGCTATTAATTGATATATTATAACAGTGGATCTTAAGAGCCTTTCAATAATTTAAAGAATATCTTTTCGAAAAAAAGGAATGTTACATGTTAGCTTGCAATTAAACTTTAATACGGAAAACCGTTAGTGCCATCGTGCTTACACATTAAAATCCAGAGGGCGACAATGCGATAGTGCGATAGTACGATGGCGACAATGCACAAGTACGATGGCGACAATGCGATAGTACGATGGCGACAATTCGACAACGCGATAGTACGATGGCGACAATGCGATAGTCATCCTACTGTCTTCATCGTATTATCGCATTGTCGTCATCGTACTAACGCACTGTCGCCTTCGTATTGCCACACTGTTGCCTTGTCGTAATCGTACTGTCGCATTGTCGTATTGTACTCATCGTACTATTGTACTGTCCCCATCGTATTGTCGCACTGTCGTCATCGTCTTATCGCACTATCACATTGTCGCCATCGTACTATCGCATGGTCGACTATCGCCTTCCGGTATACAGACTATTCTTATTGCAGAAACAAAATAGATGACATCATAAAGATGCACTTTGAAAGAGGTTACAGTTATAATGAAATCAAATTCTTATTAAGTCATAGAATGGGTATTGATGTAAGGTGTGCCGAACTGTAAAGTATTTTTTTAAAGTGGCGCCATCTAGGAAAAAATACGATATGCACATGTATACCGGAAGGCGATAGACGACAATGCGACAGTACGATGACGACAATGCGACAGTGCGACAATACCATGGCGACAATGCGATAGAACGATGGCGACAATGCAATTATACGATCACGACAGTACGATAACGCGATAGAACGATGGCGACACTGAGATGATACGACGAACACAGTACGATATGACTATCGCAGTGTCGCCATCGTTCTATCGCGTTGTCGTATTGTCGTCATCGTATTATCGCATTGTCGCCATCGTACTATCGCACTGTCGCCATCGTATTGTCGCACTGTCGCCTGGTCATCATCGTACTGTCACCTTGTCGCAGTGTCGACATCGTACTATCGCATTGTCGCTATCGTACTTTTGCATTGTCACCATCGTACTATCGCATTGTCGCCATCGTACTATCGCATTATCACAGTATCGCCCTCTGGATTTTTAATGTGTAACCACGATGGCTCTTACGGTATTCCGTACTAAAGCGTTTTGATAAACGTCCATTCCAAGGAAGACATTCGTTTCTAGTTTAAAATTTGTGAAGATATATTACCGATATACCAATGTACAACACGCATTCCTGTGAACATAGATTTCCCGTTAGATTTTTTATATGTTTTGTATTTTTCGATATCAAGTTGACCACGATTATATTTATTATATTAAAATATATTTTCCTTAAAACATTTTCAGTATAAACATAGATGTTTCTTTATTCTTCCGTAAATATAAAGGCTAACTTACTTTTAAGTTTAATGGACAACCATTGGGTACTGGATAAAAAAGGTAACTAACGTTCAATTGTTAATTTACTCATTGCACTTTTCTCCCTTTTTATGTAGTTGTCATCTACCATGGTAATTATCAAGCCCGATTATATACATATTTGATTAGAACTACTCATGTCGAGCGTGTACGCTGACTGCGCACAACAAGAGTAAGACATCAGAAAAGTGCAAATATGTCGACACCTGATATTACGCATCTTTTAAACCTGCATTAAAAAGGATGTGGGTTTAAACCACTGCTGAACTCCAAATAGTATGAAGACAGACTCAGGCAAACACAAAAATAAAAGCTTATTCAATCACAGGCATAACGATCAATGCAAATTACTGAGTGGTGCAAACGTTCAAAGCTTACGCCGAACTTCAAACATGTAAACAATCATAAACAATAGCGAATCAACACTTATTTCAAAGTTGTCTATCGAAACACTGCACTTAAATTTACAAATCAATGCTCATTGACTGACCGATCCTGCCTTCAGCCGTACACGTCTGAAAAACACTATTCATGTGAAAATCGAGCAGATGTTAAACTTAAAATTCTTTTTTAATTATGAGTTCAATAAGAAATACACCTACAACAATTGTCGATTGTATTCTGTTTGTTCGTTTTCTTGAAATATAAATATGTTCATTTCTTTAATTGATTTGATTGGGGACAACGTCTTACTTTTGCAAATATTGTAAATGCTGAATATCAACGTTGGTTAAGGTAGCGCACCCCTAATGGGCACATATCCAAATATAATTTAATTATTTATTTTCCTAATCAGCATCATTTCACTGAACTACATGCAAATTTGTAGGTAGGCTTTCCATGCTTTTTAAAAAAATATACCGATTTTTTCAAAACCACCCTGACGCTCGGCTTTTGTCCAGTTTATTTTCACCCCTGGGGTATATAAAAGTTCCATAATTCATTCAAATTTCCAAATATGGGCATGCAGTTGGTGTGTACAGATGCAGTAAAGGTGTTTTAAGTTTAAACAAGATGAAATAAGTATTCTTTTACAGACATTTATTTTTTACAGTTTTTATCTTTGGAATAGCGCCATGAAATGTAAGTGATTTCAGCCAAGTAAAAATTGGGTCGGTTAAAAACAAAGTGTCATAAAATTCAAAATAGTATCATTTAAGTTATATTTTAAACTTAGTTTTTATAGAAACACTATATGCAGCAAACATACCAAGAAATAGACAGATTTACCGTTTACTTTTTGAAATACAAATAAAAATGCAACATGCATCATTCGTATTTTCAGCAGTAAATTACCCAATTTAGCCATAACGTTGTTTTAATTTTAAAAATTGAAGGGAGTGCATACAATTTTCAACATTTTAAACAATAAACATAGCTTATATGCTATATCAAATCAAATTACGTTAGAAAAGAAATAAAACGCGTCGCAAAAAGTATGCGATGTCGGCAGGATTCGAACCTGCGCGGGAAGATCCCAAAAGAATTGAAGTCCATCGCCTTGACCACTCGGCCACGACAACATCACATCAGTGCAACCTTAAATTAGATATCCATAAGTAAACAAGTAAAAAAGGCTCGTCGATCTTTGAAGAAATCGCGAAATCGTATTTTTCAGATGATAATTGGATCAATATTTATAGTGAAAATGATGTATTCTAAATGAATTAGGTAAACACATATCAAAATTCGAAGTTTGAAAAAAATAAAATGCATCTCTCGGAAATAACCGATCATTGAAGATCGGCAATGATCGTAAAATAAATCGCGGGAAATCATAAGAGGTGCGCTACCTTAACTATTATTTACAAACACATTGTAGCAAATTACGAGTAATCGCATAGCATTTTTATAACAAATCCCGACGCCATCAGTATATCTGTTTTCTTTAACGTATGTGCTTTATTTAAACATTTTAATAAATAACGTGTTAAGTACCAGTTTGCAGTGCAATTAATGTATATGCAGACAGAGAATTACAATTAACACATTATATCAGAATTGTATTTATAAATATGTTTCCGTTTTCAAAAACTGAGGTATGATGAAATTACTGCCAGCAGACGATACTGAATATACTTATCGTACTTTTGGCGTTGATACTTGTTGCATATACACTTGAAACAGACACGTAAACATGTATATGTATGATATGCATTGTAGTGTGCATGCATATATATAGGATCATTTTTGGTATCGAGAGATATTCGATATTCAAAAAAATCAATATTTTCAATATATAAATTAAAATTATAAATCAGATAACTGGAACTTAAAGTTCTCTGAAATTATTGACGTCACATAAACTGTTTTATCATTTCGTCCTATATGGACCTGGGCAAAAATAAATGTTAAGAAAAAAAGTATTATTATTTTAGAACACCAGAAATCTGGCAAATAACTTGTTTTTCGAAGAATGCATTTTATAATTGCAACAAATGTCAAAAATAGTTAACTATAATTTGTTCCTGACAAACTTTTTTTTAACAGCAACTAGTGTGAAATCCCTACTTAAAAGAAGAATTTTGATTGTTTTAAGACGTGATTAATATTATTTGTGTTATGTTGATTTATCCGTGCTTTTTAAAATAATACTAATGATTTCGACATATAAAATTGCATATTTCATACAAAACAGGGCAAGTTACAAAGCATTGAAAGTAGACGTCTTAAAAGAAGAGAACTATGCATATTACTACTTATATCATGATAAATAGAGTTAATTCGAGGATCAGTGACCACGAACCAAAGTCTGCGTGATAATTAGGTCGTTTGAAACCATGGAATACCGTGTCTGATAGTTAAATGATACAAAACGTAGACGATATGTATTACTTGAAATAATGTTTTAGATAACGATTATTCGTGTAATTTCTGTACATAATTAGTTGTTTAATTTCATTAAGGTTAAAAAATATATATAAATACATAAAATCAAATTCCATAACATTGCTGAGTATTAACGGACATATACTATGAAATCTAAAACAGTATATTTGAAGGGGCCGTTTCACAGATTAAGGCATGTATTGTAGTTTATCATTAAATGTCTAATATTGATAAATGTGAACATTGGATCTTAAAAGCTCCAGTAAATAAACAAGAATAAAATTAAAGAAATTAACAAAAGTAACCCTAAACTGGGCTCGAACTACTGATCTCTGAAGTAAAAGTATATCGCTAAGACCACTCGGCCATCCGTGCTCATGCAACAAGTGATGCATTTGTATACTGTATATAAGAAATTCTTGTAGTATCACAAACTATAACGACAACAACAGAACTCTCCAAAGTATGCAGTCGTTTCGCGTTGCATCGCTTTATAAATTTCAGGTTTTTAAATCGTCAAAAGATGCATATAATTGATAATATAGAGCATGTCAAATGCTCAGTATTACTGTTTCCTCACACATATACCTACAACAAAAATTTGTGAATCTGAAACATTTCTTTTCAATTAAGGCAATTTACCAAAACGTGTAAAGGCCCCTTTTTAACGAGTTTATTCAATTATGTTGTCATATTGTCATATGAAGAACTATTCCCCTTCCCCCCAAGGCCGTGTGTTTATGACACATTTCACTTTTAATATGATTATTATTCCGTGTAGCATATACATTGTCTGATAATGAAGGCTGTAATTCAAATGTAATCAACTTTTATAAAGAGGACATAAATGCACGTTTAATTCCAGCGAGCAAACTAGGAACACATTTGGTGCAGTGCATACAGGATGTAACTCTGAAACTGTCTTATGTCCTTAGAAGACAAATGCATATATGGACCAAGTAGGTTAGCATCTGCTGATGGAGAAAACGCTACAAAGCTGGAATTATCAGAGACATTGTAAAACTAAGAGGATAGAGATGTATAAGATTGTGTGGTTGATTCAGGGGCACCTATATTGATATAATATGTTCACATTCCACAACATTACATTTAAATACACACAAGTGATGTATTACTTTGTTCTTAAAATGCTGTAAGCTTTAGAACAATATACAATAAACATCATTCGAATAATTTCCCCAACGAGTTTGATGAATATAAGCTGGACGACGCTAACTTTGTTACTTATGGGCAGAATGCAGGATCTACTATCCAATGATCGTTTAAAACACTTGAAGAAAAGTATGCTGTAAAATGTTCACTATTTGACGATATAACATACATGAGCGTATATCACATACTTTTGGTGACGACTGTTGGTTTATACTATAAATTAATAAGTTATGCACACACGAAAATACTCCTATTTCCTTCTTCTATAAATCTAACTACAATACAAATAATATACATGACGATTTGCGCATTTCGGTTTTTATCTACATCCTGATCAAATATCCTGCCTCGCTAAATCATGTGTCGAAACACTTACTGTTATTTTTTGCTACTGGACTGCGTATCTATTTTAACTTCCTATAAGCTATGTACGCGTAGTTTAAACTAAATGTGTTCAAATCATGGATTTTGCAAGGACATGCGGTGCATTTATTGTGATTTATTTGCAATTTTCAATCCAAGGTATAATATTCGTATCAAATGAATTTGTGTGACATAAACGTTCCTAAATGGAATGAGTTGTAACGAACCTTAGTACCGATTTTATGTTCATGATTTTATGAACGGACAATATTAAAGATGACTTTTGTTACATGAGGCGTACTTTACAGTAACTTAAGCAAAAGTAATAAGTACAGATTATTTCTGCATAACATATACAATCTATTATTAGTTGTTAGCCTGTATATTAACTCGTTTCACAATTATGAGTAATGTTTTGATGAATTTGACTTGAGATACCCGGTACGCATAAACATTTTTCATTATTCGGTGGGCGACAATTGTTTTGCAGAAGATGCAAGCGGTTATGTCAAACTGTGCGATGAATTGCAATGGAGCCCTGGTATGTGTTTTACAAATCTTCACGTCAGTAGAATTTAACCTAAGTCGAATGATACGTGTAAATAGACGTGACATAACGAATTTTATGTTATTTTGGTGTTCATTTGCTATTGCAAAACTAACCGTTTTATAGTTATCTTGCTGCACTAGGCATTAATGCAAATAGATTATTAAAAAAAAAACAACATAAACGTTTGCATTAAATAAAACTCGAAAAACATTGCATTTTTACTTGCTCTGTTTGTTATAAAGAAATTAATAACACCTCTCAGTGGTGGAAATTGATAATATACCTCTCAGTGGTGATCTTTGGTTGTATGCTCGTAATAAAACAGTGTTTAATGTTTTAGCAGTATGTTGAATACATACTAAAAAACTGTTAATTTGTGTTTAATCTTAAATACAATATATTATTATATCGTAGATAATTGTGGTATTATGATCAAGTTATTTCGAGTGTGGTTCAACGGAATGTTGTACGTGTGATCTGTTATTTCAGCATTGACAATCTTTCAATCAGGCGTTTTATCCAATGTCAGCACTGGATACATTAACTTGGCTTCTCAGTCGGATGGAGAATCGCAGTGTACAATAACTCCGGTATATAAAAAAGCATTTACCGCAACATTTCAACTCTCCTTCGTAGAAGGCTCAGAAACAATCACCATGTCAATCTGCATAGATCATGCTCAACAGGAATGTGTCAAAGGCGAGTTTACTCTCGTTGTCGATATGGAGTCCGCCAGAACCATTTACTATAAAACTGATCCACTCTACGCAAGAGAAATCGCCTGTTTGAAGATCCACGGTGAGATGAGACAAAATTATTTTATGGCATGTGATATGTTTAGATTATTAAGTAATATGGTAAAATATGATTTATATCATTGTCAGCAAATATGTGTAGCGATAGTGTATGTGTTATATAATCCTATTCTATGTCCATGCATTGCGGTGCACTGGCTTTGTAATTAGCTTTTAAGTATTTAAAACTCGTATACGTTTGCATGTGCATTCAGTGTTATGGAATTATAATCTCTGACGATTAAGGAAAATTGCACTTTGGGTATTCCGGAACATGAGTGGTTTTAATGAAATAGTCGGGTAAAGTTGGTGTCATTTTTCCAAATAAAAAAATCTACACACGTATATTTAAATACTTAATATAATACTCACGACGGGGTCAAATATGAACACGTAAATGTGTTTTTTATAACATCATTACGTAAAGAATATACATTATTATAAGCGTTACAAACGCTATACATTACTTCGGAAACAACTGGTATTCATACAACAAATTAAAGAACATTTCCATAACTCCTAAATAGCTCAGTGAAACTTCGTTAGAAATGTTTCAAACGTATTACTATTTAGTATATAAAATATGTGTTTTCATTTATCTGTCTAGTTGACGACGGTGCAGTAAATGTTACATGCTTTGACCGAACACACAACAGTAATGCATCAGTTAATCGCACAATGGATGAAGGTATACAAACAACAGTAACGGTTCATGAGATTATACTTTCAACAGCTGAACCTTTCGAAGGGACAACCAAGCACACTCAAGTGAGGAGTGATGAGGGAAAGAAACCAAATTCAGATGGCAACACTGCATGTTTATTTCTTCATTCGCATTAAGAATAATATGTCCAATCACAACTATGGCACACAATTACTGTATCCTGTGTCCTAAACATAATAGTTTCCCGTTCTCCGAGTTTAAATCACAACCTATCGAACAAAGTATACTTGTTACTGTTGATTTCATTTCATAATTATGCTTTATTATAATTCCAGTAATAGCTGCAGTGGCTAGTGTTCTCGGTTGTCTACTAATCATGACAGCTGTACTTCTAGTAAAATATAAGTAAGTTTTTGTTGAATAAAATTTAAAGGTAGGTTTAAAAAAGCAATAGCTATTTGTTCGCATCCAACATCTGCAATTTAATCGCAGTTGAATTTAAAAATGTCCAATGCAACACGATTATAAATTGATACTAAAATAATGTTAAGCTATGTTTTGACGTACAGGAAATCTAAACAAGCAAATGGAACTGGTGATCTTGAAACAGAGAACCCACTCTATAATGCCGACGAGAAAACTGTTACAGACGGTAGATATCTCGCTACACTTGCAAGAGATGAAACACATAATACACCTGCTAGTATGAAGGAAAACGGAACATTGAAAAATTACACTGCCGAAGAGTCTGGCAACCGTGTAGATGATATGGTATTAACAAAAAGAGACCTTGCTGAAAATACGGACTACAATGAAAACATGCCATTAGCAGTATTGTACGATACCAACCATGCAGCTAAACAAGATGATCCAAATGCAAATGACTATTCTATAATAGTTGAGAAGAATGGTCAAGACGAGATAGATAAAAGTGGAAAGGCAAGTGGATGCTCAGACACCTACTATTCGCAGATTGAGATACACGAAGAAGTCAATACAACAGCAGATGACGAGTCAAATAGCGCAATACGTGGTGGTCCCGCATTAATGAACTCCTGTACGATGTCAAAAGCGCAGCAACTAGAATCAGAACAAGATAGTGAGTATCATCAAATTAACGACCCAGTCATAGCCACACCATTTAACGAGTATGACAGAATACCTCGGCATATTTCAAAGAAAGATTGTACTCGAGATAGCACCTACAATCACGTCATCATCTAGAACTGTTCAACTTGTATAATAAAACAACGTCTTTTTGTTCAAACCGTGCGTGTATTATTTATTATTTTCATGCCAAAATTAGACTAAAGCATGTTCCATTTGTTATTTATTTAAATGAAAAACTAATAAGCCACCAAAACACGCGAATACTTTGCAAGTGAGTGTGCTAAATGCGCATTGTATTGATTCATTATTTGCAAAGTTCTCAGACGTTCTTTTTTGGGATTCAAGTTTTATTAACGGATGCTTTTTTTCACGTTGTATATGTTTTCTTTGTTCAATAACTTTATGTTTCTTATAAGGCTATGTTTTCTCTCATTAAGGGCATTCATTCACGAATATAGTTTGTTGTTTTGGAGTTATGATGAAGCTTGTGTTCATTGTTGGGAAACAACACTTCAAAAATCTTCCGCCCGTAACATCCATCTGATAAGTACCGACCCTTGAAAGTCTTTACTCGTAAACAACTTCACATATCTATTCAGCGCGCACCAATTTAAACCAAGGCAATGCATTCTTAAACGGTATCGTGGCTTGTTTCGTTTCTAATCAGTTTGTGTATAAGGTTATTCAATATAAAAATATGAGGGTACGTCCTTTTCAACAAAACATCGAAGCAATGTATACCGTTATATGTCATATGCATTGGCAGTAAGTCAATGTCTACAAAAGCAGACACTAGTTTACCAACCAGGATTGTGCCATTTGTAAACACAAAAACATCAGAAAGTGTCATGTATTGACTTTAATCAAGCGTTTAATCTCGAAAAATAAAATTTTACTTCTTATAAAGATGGAACATTATTTTTTGTATTAATTTGCCTATCGCATGTTTTTGTCGGATTAATAATTAAATACTTTATCAAGTTTGTAAACGTATGAACACGTATTGTTTAATATATCGTTGTAACCAAGCATACTTTTGCTCTTTGACTATTCAATAAAGTCAGCTAGTTTCATTGTAGTATATTCCTTATTTTCAATATGTTGTTTCACTTCAATAAAAAGGCAATAAGTATCGAATAAAAAAGTCAACTTCTTGTTAAGATGGTATGAAATATTTTGCATCAAGTTGGTTATCACATGTTTTCTTACGGTTTCATATTTTATTGCTTTTTCAAGAATTTCAATTACAAAATTTAAACCATGTCATTATGAAAAATTCAAACCATATCTCAATAATAAACTAAACACATTTATTTGAAATTGCACCAATAAACAGTACTCGAGGTCCGTAAAGAAATCGACTCTCCAATATTCAATAAAGCACCTGGCATTGAAAATATTGGTCCTGATTTACTCAAACATTGTGGTGATACCATTGCCGGCTCAATAACATCAATTATAAGTAAGAGCATTCAAAGCGGAATTGTTCCGGACAGGCTTAAGAATGCATATATATTGCCTGTGCATAAGGAATCAGATAAAAATGATCTAAACAACTATTGACCCATTTCCATACTCCCTACTATGTCTAAAATATTTGAAAGATACATTTCAAATCAAATGAAGTGATTTCTTGAAAAACATCAATTATTGCATACTTTCCAGTCTGGTTTTCGTCAAAATCATTCTTGTCAGTCATAATTGATTCGACTAATAGATTCTTGGCTACAACACATAGATTCTGGACAAATTGTAGGCTGAGTATACATTGACCTCAGAAAAGACTTTGACTTAGTAGATCATGATATTTTACTTAAACAACATTTTATGTACCATATCTCTGAGAGTGTGCTTACCTTGAGGCAGTCTTACCTATCTAACAGACAACAATGTGTCAAAGTCGGAACTCAAAAAACATATTTTCAAACTATAAAAGCTGGGGTACCACAAGGGTCTATTCTCGGCCCTGTTCTCTTCCTTTTATAAATTAATGACATGCCGTTTTTCTCTCAAAAGGAAACGTTAGATTTTTATGCAGATGACTCTACCTTACAAGTAGCTGACGTTGACATTAGCGACATTCAAAGTACTTTGCAAAATGACTTAGATATAATATCAAATTAGAGATCTTTTAACAATATGTTAATATATCCAAACTAAACTAAATGCATGGTATTATCCAGTGCTAATAAATCTACGAACACCTTATTACTTAAAATCAACGACATTGTTAATGTAAGTTGAACATTATCATTTACTTGGAATAACTGTTGACAAACATCTCCCTTGAAAACTTCATATAAATAACGTCTGTCGAAAGCCCAACTGAAAGCTAGCCTTATTAAAACGAATAAAACCCTATCTAAATTATGAAACAATGAAATTGTTTTTTTGTCGAAAGCCCAACTCAAAGCTTGCCTTATTAAAACGAATAAAACCCTATCTTAATTATGAAACAATTAAATTGTTTTACACTTCATACATCTTACCACATTTGGACTATTGTTGTACAATATGGTACTCAGCCACAATATCAAATTTTAAGAAGGTATTTTCGATACAAAAACGAGCTGCAAAAATAATAATGAATAAACAGTTGTCTTCTTCTTCAATTCCAAGTTTAAATACACTTGCTGGTTGTCATTTGAAAATAGGTGAACATTTCTTGTTGGGGCAATAGTGTACAAAGTTTTACATGGCTCAATGCTTTATTGTTTTGATGACGTTATTTTTGTATCGAATAACAGTACAAACTCCATTAGGTCCACCACCCACAACGATTTATCATCTGTTGCATTTAAAACCAATCACGGAAAGCGTACTTTTGCCTCATGTGCGAGAAATATATGGAACTCTATTCCAAATAATATAATTATATATTTTATTTCCTTTAAACGACACTTTAAAAATGATTTGCTACACACGCAAAACTTGTTTTGATGTGTATGTGGATTGTATCGATTAAAATACCTTTATGGGGTATTTTTTCTTCTTAATGCTTGTGATTGTCTGTTGATATGAAAGAATAAAATAATGACAATAATAATGATTATTTATTATAATTATTATTATTAGTAGTAGTAGTAGTAGTAGTAGTAGTAGTAGTAGTAGTAGTAGTAGTAGTAGTAGTAGTAGTAGTATAATAATAATAATAATTATTATTATTATTATTATTATAATAGTTATGTTGCTTTTGTAATTAGTTGAAGGCTGACTGCAGTATGCTTGACATTGTTGAGTTATATTTATATATACTGTGATTTTGAAGACCACATTGTATAAAAGAAATGTTATTTATTAATTTGTTATCTTCGTGAAATAAAGTTATAATTATTATAATTGTGGTTCTCTAATTTATGTTTAACTATCGGTGTATGTTTGGTAAAGTGCATAGTCATGTTCTTAGTTAGCTTTTGGCGTCTATACAACGGTTAAACCACCGATATATCTATGTATTATCCACGTGACTGGTTAAGTTCAGTTACGTGAAATGTAGTGAAGGCGATCCATTGAGTATTGACCTGAAATCCGCACGCACCATGTATGGACTACACGCGATAATTGTTGACGAATAACGTCACATACTTAGCTTCATTGTGCGCTTGCGTTTAAATGTATTTCGTTTTTGACATTCGAACTGTTTCAATGGCATTTTAGTCTGAAATAGTTAATTTGAAGATTTTATTAAGTTAAGATTTTAAGTTATTTGCTGTTAAACTCGTCGGTACGCAATAACGGACTTTAAAGGCTTGGTCCAGTATAATAAAAGGAAAACCCCACTTTTAAACAAATGGTATAAAAAGATAATTTACTTATAAACAATATATGGACCACAGACTTCGATTTGAAATTGGGGCTGAATGAAATCTCACTCAGTGGGGCTATCCATTTGATAAATAAACATTTATATGTTATGCTATAAACGGAGACGGTTTGTTACTCTGGTCATTCCGTTTGGTTTTGGTATGCATTTGAAATATAAATTATAAATAAGATTCTATATTATATTACTTGAAATGCTATAAAGTTAAATCGTCGTCATAAAACCTTCAAATGTAGTTGTAGTATAGCCAGTTTGAATGGAATGTACAATAACTGCTGCTCTATTGTTATCGATTACCGGTGTGTAATAGTGTATTGATAGAGCGTGACTTTTGTGAGCGTGTGTTGGAAGCCAAATGTGTGTGCACGGATTCTAGATTACACGGATAAGAAACGGGACCGTTACGCCAAATATCTTGTCGTGTCTAAGTCACGTGACCGTGTCGTAACTATCGATCTTTTATCGAAGCGCCGAGGTTATAAATTTGATGTACTCACTCACGTATTTTGTTAAATTATAGTTTCATTTCTAGGCCGATTTTGACAAATTATATATCATTAGAAAGCTAACGTAACGTGGTTTTCAGATATATCATTATATATTGAGTTTTTCTTCTGATTTCGGCAGCCCGGCGAGTTATAACTTTAACTTTTGCAAATAACATACCGTTTTGGAGTTTTAGAATCTAGATTTACGGTTGACATGTTCGTACTTTATACCGATTTGTAGCGTTTATATTTGGAGTTCAGTTTTAAAAATAACATCTTGCTTAGGAGAATAGAATTCTGTATACGATAGAAAAAAAAATTGTTTAAAAACTAAAGTAATTAAGGAATGAAGGCGGGAAAATGTAGCGCGCGTTCCTAACGCTCTGAACTGATGCTACGGTCTTGGCGATTATGCTTTTGTTTAGATACCGGCCATTGAATTTCTTTTGCCATCTTATTATATTTTTTATGGAATATATTGTAGTATTTTGTTCACGAAACATATCAATAAAGCTTATTATAAATGAATCTTAATAAATTACATCATGTCTTACATATAGGATCTGGCACGAGTTGTCATATCATACCATATTTTATTAAACGAGTAAAGGAATTTTGTAAGTAAGCAAGCCTTTGGCGAGCTTACTAATGAATTTCCTAGACGAGTTTAATAAAATATGGTACATGTATGATATGACAACGAGTGTGAGATCTTTTTTATCACATGCTTTTAAATGAGCAAATTAAATAAATATTTACGCAAACATAATGATAAATCCCAAATGTTGTTTACATTTCGTGGCATCATTTGACGTTGCAACGTCATTTCGGTGAAATAACAAAATGCGCTTGGTCAATAAACGAAAACTAAGCCAATGAAAACGCTTAAAAAGTATATTACGCATGTGTAACAGGGTATAGCATGTGATAAAATCTTAACTTATGTAGATATTGGGTCAAATAATTAAAGTTAAAATTAGTTTTCATTTTACAGGGATGGTACAATCATAATTGATTTACTTTTCATCTTTTTTTTCCTCATTGGTTTTTTTTATTTGATACATAAACTATATGTGAATAAAAATCAATAGATGATGAAAACTTGAGCACAGTAAATAAATGAAAATTTAAACACAGTTAATCAAATCATGTATATAAATGCTTTATCATGTATTGTTAATTTTAAACACATGATACATTCCATAGGTTTCCCGTCCGTGTACAACAACAAACTTGCATAAAGGTTGGATTCCGCCACAAGGCCTGGGAGCAGTGGATGGGACTCTCATACCCATAATACTAAATACGTTAAATTACACACATGCAGTTGAACACAGCAGGAACTCTTGAAGAAAAAAATGTGTATTTTTTTTATTTGAACTTAAATGTAAAATATATATTTAATTTTAGCTTGACTATACCTTGAATGATAAGCTGTGTATACAATTATGGTAAACATGCATCATCCTTATATCACTGTTTCTATTACATATTTTCATTAAAAGCACTTATGTACTCAGGGTCATTATGTCATTGTGAGTTCACTGACCAAGTTGCTTATCTCTGACCTGCATTTAGCTTAATAATGCCCCATTTGTACTAAAAATGTTCCACTTAAATTGTGTGTACAGCTACTCCATATCCCTATATTTTCCACATATATTGAAATAATCCTTCACATATGTAGTCAGATTTTTTTTTAATCATATAAATAATATTTTTTTGGGTCATTGTTATAACCACTACAAATATTTAATGTTGTTGTGAATAAAGTTGTTAAAACTGTTTAAACTGGATGTTGTGTCAGTGAATCTTTAAGAGAAGAAGCTTCTTGAATAATGTCACTTTAGCTTCTTACTTCACAATCTTTTTGCTCAACATGTAATTAAATACACTTTAAATTATAAAGTGGATTGCAATACAGAGAACGCAGAAGAAGCGCTTACATTTGTACTTAAAAAGAATGATGTTTGAAATTTGTCGGCATTTTCATGGTGAACATTTTGATTGTATGGCCCAAATGGAAAAAATACTTTGTTACTAATTTAAATTTTAGCAAACACCTAATAATGTTTTTAAGAATGAGTTATTTGGTTTCTATTTAGTAAAAATATGTCCTAACCTAGAAAAGATACACTTTAAACATTTAATAAATTAAAAAAATGTACTTAAAACTCCACTGTCTAAGAAAAAGTGGATTATTTATTTAAAAAAAAGAAGAAGAAAAATACACTTCATTTGATTCTAATTAATTAATGCAATAAAGTGTACTCTTTAGAAAATGCAGACGATTCGCTTAAACAAGTGCAGATAAAATGCAATTTTTTAAGTGCATTTTGGTAAAAAGCACATTTCATTTTCAGAAGGGTTACTGCCGATGCAGATATTAGAAACAATGCTTTGACACAATTTGAGATTCCATTATTACTCTTCATTACTCTAGGAACACACTGTTATGTGAAGTTAGAATAAGACATCAATTCGGGAATAAACAGTGTTTTTTCAACACTGCAGTACATGCAGTTTAACCTGTTATTTAGTTTGTACAAAATATAAGTAAAATAGACACTATTGCATATATAATTGTATCATTTTAATTGATTTCACCGGGTGTTTAATTTGATTTTTTCTTAAATCCTAAAAAAATGAAACCCTGTGGATGTGTGCCTGCACACAGTTTAAAAATATAAAATGAAAATAATAAAAATACCATCACTGTTTAACATTAGAAAAGTACTAATAATACAAAAAGTATACACAGAATTTAACAAAAATACATTCAGAGCATGAAATGAATTTGTATATGCAAGTATCTATTTTACTTATAATTTTGTCAAATAAATAAACACAATAGGGAAAAAAGCACATTATAATTGTTGAAAATATGTTATATTCCAACTTCACTTAGTGTCACTGTGTATAATTTACCATTACAGTTGTATATTGAAATGGATGGGTAGCTATATTTTGAAATAATAGCAATACAAAATGCATTTTTTCAACCATAAGTAAACCATTTTAGGACTACTGCTCATAAATAGACGTTGGTATATGTATGTATATGAAAATGTAATTAATGCAAATTTAATACACTTGTGTGTACTTTTTCAGTTTTGTTTATTCCAAAAAGTTAATTAAATTATTTGAAAATATACTTAAAACACAATTAAAATGCACTTGTGGTTACCTACTTATTTTCTGATGAAGTGCATTTTTCACAAGGAGAAATATATTTTTTAATACACAAAAATGAATGTATGCAGGAAACATGCAGGAAAAACAAGAAATGTGTTTGTCGGAAACATTATGTCTCCTTCTGCGCTACTTTGATTTTTTATGCTTCCCCAAAAAAATTTGGGGGGGGGGAGCATATAGTCGCCGCTTCGTCTGTCCATACGTCCGTCCTTCCGTGTGTCCGTTCACAATTTTTGTCCGGGCTATTTCTCAGCAACTAATGACCGGAATTCAATGAAACTTTTTGTGAAGCTTCACTACCAAGAGGAGATGTGCATATTATCAGCGGGTTCTGGTCGGATGATTTTTCACAGAGTTATGGCCCTTTGAAATTTTCCATTAACTGTACATAAAGTGCAATTCTTGTCCAGGCTATTTCTCAGCAGTTAAAGACTGGAATTCAATGAAACTTTATGGGAAGCTTCACTACCAAGAGGAGAGGTGCATATTATCAATGGGTTCTGGTCGGATGATTTTTCACAGAGTTATTGCCCGTTGAGATTTTCCATTAACTGTACATATGTAATTCTTGTCCGGGCTATTTCTCAGCAACTAATGACCGAAATTCAATGAAACTTTATAGGAAGCTTCAGTTACCAAAAGGAGATGTGCATATTATCAGCGGGTTCTGGTCGGATGATTTTTCACAGAGTTATGGCCCTTTGAAATTTTATATAAAAATATTCTTGTGCCCCCAACTACTGTGTCCTCAAGACGTTTCCTTTTATCTGAATATAGAGTGCAATATTGTGACAAAAAAACTTTGGGGAGCATCACTGTCTCCGACGGTTTCTTGTTTTTACCTTTGACCTTGAAGGATGACCTTGACATTTCACCACTCAAACTGTGCAGCTCTATGAGATACACATGCATGCCGAATATGAAGTTGCTATCTTCAATATTGCAAAAGTTATTGCAAAATGTTAAAGTTGGAGCAAACAAACCAAAAGACAGACAGACCAACAGACAGACAGGGCAAAAACAATATGCCCCCCACTATAGTGGTGGGGGACATAACAATTATGTTAAAAGTATATTATTTTTCTGCATGTCAAGTTTATTTACATGATCATTAAACACAGACAAATATGGTGCAAATACCGCTACATTTCATTTGTCAAGACCTTTTGTGTTGGAGTTTAAAAGGCAACACAATGACTGTAATTTATGAACAGTTACTGAGGCTTGATTGGTCATTTACGGCTCGGGTACTACTTACATGTACCGCGGGTATTCTTAAGTATACTTACATGTACCCCGGGTACGGTAAATATACTAAAACATACCCGGGAACATTAACGCTAAATCGGTTGCTGTCTGCTTTTTTAAAAAATTATGTTCACATTCATGTCAAATTTTCTGTACAATGGCCTCTATATTATCAAAACTCTTACTCAAAAAGCATGTTGATACAGTTTGTTTAAAAAAAATAGTTTGTTGAAGATAAGCAATATCATTTTAGGGTAATCAGTGACCCGGGGTACATTTAAGTATACTTAAGAGTACCCAAGGTACATGTAAGAAGTACCCCGAGCCGACAATGACCAATCGAGCGTGACTGAGAGAGTTGGATGTGCACGACCTCCAGAGTGGTAGTCAGACACTTTAACCCCGTCACTAAAGAGCTAGCCCAACAGCCTTAGTGACCTTATTTCACTACACTCCTCCCCCTTTTTATGTTTCAATGCCCAGACACGCTCGCTACAGCATGTCTTGCATCCGCATGGCCCTCCCAGAAACTATTTAACAGCTCAGACCCATTCCTGCATTCACAGTTCATGTTTGCCTTGTCGCTATTAATGTGAAAATACTGAGCTCAAGCCGGGCATTGAACCCACGACCTCCAGAGTGGTAGTCAGACACTTTAACCGCGTCGCTAAAGAGCTAGCCCAACAGCAAGGCTGTTGGAAGTGACCTTATTTCACTACAATATGTTAGTAAAATAAACACTGCACAATTATTTATTTTACCTGTATACAAGACAAGTAGTTAGTACCATTCCAATCTTGGCAGATAGTGAACTATTTTAAAAGCACCATAACTATGAAACACTTATATAAGGCATATCGCAGTGTTCCACAGAAATGATGCTGTTGATAATTCAGCATGATGATTAGACATTTCTAAATTCCATTTCCACAAACGACGCCGTTAGTAACAATTCCAGTGAGTTCATGGACTTTGCACGCGGTGAAAAACAACACTATTCCACTGTAACACGGTACGAAAGATTGATTTATGCAATAAATCGTCTATTGATCCCGTTTGAGCCATCTCGCTCTCTGTTCAATGTTTGTTATATGTGCTTTTTCTCAAATTTCCGCAACACATTACGAAAACAACGCGGTGTAAACACCCTACCGGATGTTGACAGTTTGAATATAACCCCAAAGAAAACCGAATGTACAATAAAGAAATCGTAGATTGCGTGAGCGATTTACGAGGACATTTACGAGGGAGTTATTGAAACGGTTTACGATAATCGTAAATCCAATCGCAACTACTCGAGTTACGATAACGTAATATTTACGATACGATATCTTATTGAAACGGTCCTCTGGGCTATATAAATGGAAATGTTTAGCCTAAAAGGAGATCATGCATCGTTTAAGTATGTATAGGGAAACTACCGTCGATATAGCTCTTTTGAACGATATAAACAATTCCATAGTACTCATTTAATTATAATTCTTGTTTGCGTCGTTCAATATGGAATGAGTGATGTATTGGACGTCATCATTGATGACGTTCATTCGAACGAATGATAAAGGGGGCTAAGTTTCGTTAAGTTGAGGCATATAGCCGCGATTTGGGCTTCTTGAAAACTGGCCGAGCACGTTTGCTGAAATTTGACATGTATATGGACAAGAATGCGATCTACCTGTTGGCGTAGGCGCTATACCTGGGAAAAATCAAGTTTTCGAGTATTTTGTGTTTAATTTTTTTTTCTGCGAAACACAACGCGCGTAGATAAACATTGTGACGTAACGTCATGAAAAGCGCTTAGGCTAGCTTCCATCTTGTTAAGAAACAAAGAAACTAAGTTACGCGTTATTAATTCAATATAATATACAGTTAGGCGTTAAATCTATAAACAACGACGTAATAATTGTGTTTAAATATCAATACGAAGTTCACATGCATGTCTTTTGTGCAGATCGAGTGTGGTTGTTTAGATATTCATGACATAAATCTATGTAATTGTGTGCGACGAGTTGAAGAAAGGTTTACACGGCGAGGCTTTCCGAGACGTGTCGGATAAATGTAAGTACACACTGGTATTAACATGGTATTCTATTTATCCGATAATATCTATAATATACATGATAATCATGAGACAAATACATTATTAATTTAGGGTTTAATTATTGAATCAATAAATAAACGTGAGCAGTAAATCAATTGAGTATAAACAACACGCTTACCTTAATGACGACAATAATCCAATATAATATAACAATTACAATTATGTATGATAAACACACAATCCGAAATACGTTTGTGCATTCGTTCGATGCTTTAAACAAATAAATAACTGTTAAAAGCATCCAGAGAATTTAACTTACAATTGTTTGTTTTGACAAATAAATTACGTCACACAACATACGTCATAAATTGCGCAATCAGTTGCATGCAAAATAAAAGTACGGAAAGCCGGTTTTGAGAAATGTTTATATAGAGGAGCAAAATAGTAAGATATAAACAATAACAAACGATAGAGTGGTGACGGACTTCTCAAAATAGCATTTATTGAAATAGTTTCATGTATATTAAAATCTCTGTGATTTCTTTGGTTACCTTCATCGAATACACAGACAAAATAAAATACAATGTAAGTATCACGTGTACTTGAATTTGTCCGACGAGTTGAAGAAAGGTTTACACGGCGAGGCTTGTCGTGAGCAACACGTCATTAGCAGCATTAAGTGCGTAACAAATAAACAAAATAATCAAACATAATTATAATTTCACGTAGCACATTAAAATATCTATTGCAACTGACACCGTTTTGTAGCGAAATTTGATGACTCAATTTCAGCTTTAACAAGAGTTATAAAAAAACTTAATTTAGTATAAACGTCACGCTTACCTAAATGACATCGTTAATCCAATGTTTGTAACAAGAAGTTGACTACTTTAATCCAAAGTTTATAACAAACAATTTGAAACGATATGCACTTTCACCTTTATTAATCCATGTCTTAATCAAAACTTAGTTCAAACCACACAATCGTATTGTATACCTATCTATGTTTACATTTATGCATGATGACCACACAATCCGAAATACGTTTTGCATTCGTTCGATGCTTTAAACAAATAGTTTACAGATAAAAAACACCACGTCCGCGACATGTCCTTAAATTCCAGAGAGTGTAAATAAAACTAGTGTGTTTCGTCACCGAAATGACGTCACACAATGTACTGCGTAGTACATTTCGTAATATAAAATCAAAGCGCTGATTGCATTGCAAAATGAAATCAACACTATCTTGAACGGAAAGCTATAATGATGTCTCAATAAAATACACATAATTTTATAGACACAGTAAAAGGCTTAATGCTAGTCGATAGTGTTTAAGATGGGGATGTCCGACACACTGCATTTGTTTGCTCTTTTCACGTTTTTAATATTATAGTCATGGGAATTGAAGTTCTACTTTTTAAGTTAGCTAATCGAACGGCCTGGAAAAAATAAACATGTCTGCGAGTATTATGGTTACTATCATGTGATATGCATATTATTTTTTGCGATAACTTTGGTCACCATCATTAAATGCACAAAAAGAAATAGGTTTTCAATTTTATTTCATCTCCCCACTCATTCCATCCCGCGAAACCCTTAAGGTGTCGCAACTCTAGTATGGAATGAGTGATGTATTGGACGTCATCATTGATGACGTTCATTCGAACGAATGATAAAGGGGGCTAAGTTTCGTTAAGCTGAGGCAAATCACTGCGATTTGAGTTTCTTGAAAACTGGCCGAACACGTTTGCTAAAATTTGATATGTATATGGACCAGAATGCGATCTACCTGTTGGCGTAGGCGTTATACCTGGGAAAAATCTAGTTTTCGAGTATTTTGTGTTTAAATACTTTTATGGGAAAGGGCACGCGCACAGATAAACATTGTGACGTCACTTCACAAACAGCGTTAGACATCCGCCATCTTGTAACGCGACAAAGAAACTCAGTGTTATTAGTTCAATAAACACAGAAAATATGAGTGTGTTTAATTATCATTAATACAAATGTCTATATTTTGTGCAGCGGATGTTTATTCAGACGGATACGACAGAATTACGTAAGTATCATTGTGTACTTTACAGTAGATTTTACTACGGAAGAAATTTATTATATCTCACTCAGTCACTGACAAAATGAGCTTGACACATAAACAACAACCGGATCGGATTTACATCCACATAATATTGTGCGAATCCGATGCAATTCAAATTACTAATGTTTGATAACGTTTGATGAATTCGTTATATCAATATGCATGAACTTTCAAGGGGAATAATTATAATTGAAATGTGCGATTCAATGACAGTGTTATATTGGGATAATTAGTCGTTTAGCCGTAACAGATAAGTATTTAGTTTGTTGTGTTTCATTTTCAACATAGTTTTACCGTTTTTTACTTAAAGTAAAACAGTTCAGTCGTCATTATATCTTGAATTTTAAATATTGTAATACATGTCGGATATTTCATATTTTCGGACGTTGCTACGTAAGCTAGTTGTCAACATAATTATTAAGATACATATTTACCTTTTTCCATACAGTTGTGCAGCTGTTGTCTACTTAATGACGCGCTGTTTAATGTCTATATTTTTTTTTCTGCCCGTGATGATAATAAGTCTTTAAATCAACAAACCCCAGCAATGTCAAAGGTCTGTCAACATTAGAAAAATATTAGATAAAAAACTTCAGCGTACAATTTATATGGTATTGACATACCTGTACTCTGAAGCCAACTCTGTATCGAAAGTCAACCAGAGTCGTAACATATTTATGTCAAGCTATAAATCAAAGAATACTCATTTTCTTGGATACATTTCTACATATATTGGTGAATGAATATAAATTACTGCATCGAGGAATATTTTAAGGTTTAAATGTTTCAAATGCATCTTACAATAGATGAAAATAACTCTCATCAGTCTGAAATTCACAATTTTGAAGCCATTGTCGCTTTGTCCAAGACTTAGGTTTTCATTTGGATACTGTCGGATCATCCTTGACATCTTTTGCTGATATTGTAAACATTACCTTTGTTTTCTGAAATCTATTATTTGTGATTAACAACATACGTCTGGTGGATTATAAAACTGATTTCAGTGTGAATCGGGTAGTTTTAAATATTTACTTTGAGTTTGTATTTACACTACAATTTGTTAACAACACAAGCCAGAATATTCTAAAATACCGGGAAATGTCATTCTGAATTTGAAAACACTTGAGCACATGGTATACAAATATACAAATACAAATTTTATTTTAAGTCAGTTTGTACATAACAAGTATAACATTAACATCTACATTTTCACAACAATAACACGTATACTGAAAGCGCTTGGACAAAGCGGAAAGAATCCGGGTATTTCGGACCAGGGTATTTCCGGGACAGATTTACTCAATATGCAAAGGAAAAATATGATATGCCTAATCGACAATTTCAATTGGGTCACGGAACGCATGGTTTTATTTTTCTATGCGTAATCGGCAATTTTACATTGGGTATTTACACAAATGCGCACCTAATTTGTAGCTCTGTTACAGTAATCTGTGAAACAACGTCATTAATAAAACAAAAAAATATGTTTGACCACAACGGTGGCTAATAATGTTTAGGAAAAATTACAAACAATATAGATTTATCTATAACATAACATGTTAGAATTTTATCATGCATTTATAATCACTCATAATGAGATTTCAATATACAGTTACATGCATAGATAGTTTTTTTAAGCCAGTGCCTTTTTAATTCAGAAAATAAGCAAGATAAACCATAAAATTGGGAAAAATAGATAGTAAACCATAAAATGGAGAAAAATGAGGCATTATTAATATGATTATAAATAACAGAATCACAATAATATTGTTTTTAAGTGCATGATTTAGTGCATTTTTAAATTTATATTATAAAATGCTGCTTGAATTTCTTTTTACCTTTCATATGTAAAAAAAGAAATATTATCTGCTAGTGCAAAATATGACTGGTCATTTCGTAGCAAAAGAGAAGAAAATAAGTGCATTAAATAAATGAATTAATATTTTTGTATCTGGAATAGTTGTATTTTAAATCGATCCTCCACCCTATTATGGCCGAATAAGGGCTAAATTGCTTTCCAACTTGAAATGAAAAGGCATATTGGTTGATCGTGTAGCATTTATGTGCAAAACTAGAGGGCCAATTGATAAAGCTTGTTGATGCCAAAACAGGTAATAATAATAATTTATTATCAGGTACATGTACACAAGCAAATAAGTATATTTAACCCTTTCAGTGCGGGAACCGAATTTTAAAGGCCTTTGAAAACAGTTTGGATCCAGATGAGACGCCACACAACGTGGCGTCTCATCAGGATCCAAACTGTTTGCTATTCTGATAGTATTCTTTGATAAAAAATCGAAGAAAATGCTAATTTTAGAAATTCAGCAGACGACATTTTAGCAGACGACAAATTTCCCAGCATGCAAAGGGTTAAGATGCTTAAGGTGTGGAAGACTCATAATCAGGTTTGGTGTCCCTCAAACCCTAAGCGTCTTGTTATTTCTTATGCAGTTTGTATAGATAGTGCCACATCCTGACACGTAAAGCTTGTGCTTTGTTGGCAGCGTTAGTTGGCTGTTAACAGGTTCATTGTGGTTATCTCCACCATCAGTCTGTCCGTCTGTCCTAGCCACTATCTCTTACACCATAAGCACTAGAACCATGAAACTTAAACACATGGTAGCTATGAGCATTATGTGCGACCCTGCACTATTTGGAATTTTGATCTGACCCCTGACCTCGCAAACCAAATAATGTTTCTTTAAAAAAATCTATGGCGGTAAAAAGTTAATGTGCAACGTCGCGGAAAATATTATACTTGACGACGTCATACAATGATGCGACTTTTAACAATTTAAGATTTAAAATTAAATCACATTAATGATTTAACAATGAGTTTTGATAATATAAATGCCATTGAACAGAAAATTGACATAAATGTGACCATATATTAATATTTGTACAAAATAGCCGACAACAACCGATTAAGTGTTAAAATTCCCGGGTACATTTTAGTATATTTACCGTACCCAGGGTACGAGCCTTACTAACTGTATTATTATTATATCTCACCGACTACAAGGTACCTTTACCTTGTTGTGTTTATCAACCTGGAATTTATGTAAAATCCGGCTTTCTTTACTTTTATTTTTCATTCATTTGATTAAGCAATTGTTGACGTATCTCGTGGAACATTATTTGAATCTTGGGATTTTAATGGCGACAAGCTGTAAGTGTCAATTTATTTTAAAAACAAATCTAAGATTTTAAGTTTTGTGTGTTTGTCATGCATAATTCAGTGTTTTCCAAAAAAAATTGAGTAGCCAGTTATATGGCCAGCAACAATGCAGTAAAACTAAAGCATTTGTGACATTTTACTTGATATACTTGGGGAAAGTAGTTGGCGTCTAGAGTAAATGTAACCGGCGAAATGGCCCGCTGCCGGTCTTACAGAGAACACTGATAATTGTAAACTAAATAAAAAAAACTCGCTGCAACTGGATTACGGGTTTGTAAAATTGTTTTTTGGGTCATAATATGGTTAGCATTCAATACAAATGTTATTATAAAGTATTGTGGTTTAAAATTCATTTTGAGAATAGGATGGAAGAACAGAAAATGAAAGGGTATACAGGGATGAAAATTAGTGGTTTCCCGTGAGCCCAGGACAAGTAGTTTTGGCCTGGGCAACTCAATTTCCAACGTTGATAGTCCGGCCGGGCAACTTGTTTTTTTTTTAAAGCTTAAAACAATTCAGTGCAATAAAAATTGAATAACAATTGACCACCATGGATCAATACTAGTTAAATAACATTCATTATTTAGGAATAGGAAATAATTAAATTCAGGCTCATAATAAAACATCAAACATTGAGTATTGCAATGTCAGCAAATTTATTTAATTATCTATTATTTTATTAAAAGAAAGTATAATATACACATGTACATATTTCTGGGCTCGTTATTCTTTATCTGGGCAACCAAAATACTAAAGATGGTTGCCAGTGCAGGCAACCAATAGTAATAAGTTAGTTTTAATCAATGAAATATCATTGTAACTTTATTGTTATAAGCATTGCATTAAAGTTGTGATTGAGGTAAGCTTGTTGTTAATAATATAGTATATTTACTTTTTAGCTCGACTATTATATATGAAATATATAAAGTGGAGCTATCCTACTCACCCCGGCATTGGCGTTAGCGTGCAAATGTTATAGTTTGCGTACCACCCCAAATATTTCCTATGTCCCTTGACATATTGCTTCCATATTTTGCATATTTCTTAACCAACATGACCCCAACCTAAATACAAGAGCAGACAACTGTATCACTTGCATTTTATAAGAATTATGACACTTTTTCCATGTAGAATATGCATATTATTGATAACTCTACAATGTTCGAAATTCGCACTAGCCCGGAGCTAGTTGATCTTGTTTCGGGCTACTGAATTTCAATGGGTACTAGCCCGATTGGGCTATTGATTTTTCGAACTTTTGAAATTAAAAATGCTCAAAAATATTATTTTCATCCATCGTTTGAACCATACCTTAGAGGGTTTATTTAGCTTCGTATCGCGTTTCCTCACCCTTCCGATTATGTTGACATGACGAGAGTTTGAATGACAATTTTTTTTTGATACCGTGCAAATAAAATGCGGATCTACCCAGGTTGTTCAATTTGCTGTACTTTCAGAAAACCATACAAGTCTACAAATGTTTTAAATGTCCGCCATCTTGGATTTGTAATGATCTATTGACGAATTAACGCATTGCAATATCATATTTTAATAGAATATGTCAACCAAATTATATATTGATAGCGTAGTTGCTTGGTTACTTTTTACTGGTTTTCAGTTTTGGCAGTCAAACGTTATGCATATTTTATTTCACGTGCAAGGACTTACATTGATTGTTTTTGGACAGTTGTTTCCGGATACGGTATTATCTGTCGATTTTAATTTATTTTCGACATTCTTGATAAAAAAATATCTAGAATGATGAATACACATGCGATGTTACGGATGGTCTGGTTGATAATTTTTCACATTGTACTCACCAGAATTGGACCTAGAAAGACTATAAAAAAAAACAGTAAGCTAGGGGGAGGAGACACTGCCCTCTATTCGCTTTATCATACGGCCTAAGACTTTCGGCTAAATGTTTCGGATTTCAAATTTGGGACAATTGACATCTAAAATTATTTACAGACTGGATATAAACCTTTGCATCTTGACTGCATGTAAGGTATTGATTGACGAATATCGTCATACATAAATATTATAATCGTATTGTGTCATTGAAAATGAAATATTATAATAACATTTCCAGTTAATTGGGATCAACTGTTAGTTGCAATCCTCACCAATTACACCCTACCTGCAATAAAATCTACCCAGAACCGCAAAAATATAAACTTATTTTAAAAACTTGTGATAAACAGTTCGGGTTAGTAAACTTTGGTTCGGGCTAGTGAAAAATTCCATCTGGTAGCCCGAACGGGCTAGTGGTTTCAAATGTGAAATTCGCACACTGACTCTTTGTTAAAGTGTGCGTACCACCCCAAATATTTCCTATATCCCTTGATATATTGCTTTCATATCTTGAATAATGTTAACGTGCATATTTTGTATTAACGTCTTGTTATTGTAGTGTACATATTTTTCGGATTTCGGACAGCCCATTCATTGATTATTATTGTTGTGGTTTTGTGAGTACTCTTCATGTAAAATACTGCTGTTTAGATGTTCATTTTTAGTCGTATATATATCAGGATTCAATACCTATACCTTAGTGAAAATGGCATCGGAAGAACATTTGTTCATTGTACTAGATAAAAGTAAACATTATATCTATCCATCTTATTGTTTATTGCAGTTTCAGTAATATTCTGTCTAAAAATGATTTCTACATGATATAATTATAAATCATGGCTAGGAAATGTGTATATATGAAGCAAAAATTAAAAATAGATGGTTCATTTTTTCCCATTTACATGTATGTATATTTATCTATGTATACATCTTTTGTTGTAAACAGTTATGCGACATGTTGGGAAACGCCCAGGACAAATATATCGACGTAATGATTTTTTCACTTATGTGGGTGTATGTTGGCTCCACTTCACACGATACAGTCATTGTAGTTTAATTGAAAAATGCATCTTACAATGTGAGATGAGTTCTGGGTTCAAGCCCCAGCAGTGGCCTATCAAGTGTGAAATACGGAGCCATTATGATTAAATATACACAGTTATCTTTTTAAACAATACCATTAAATATAAGGAATAATGTTAAAGGGGAATTGCTGCTTAGCTATTTTTGACATTGTATAACAGGGTTTATATACACCCCAAGGATAAATGCTTCTAAATTTGTAAAAAAAACAAAAAACAAGTCGAAGTGTGCAGAATATTAAACATTTGCAACTTTCTGATGTCTAAAAGTCATCAAATGCCACTTGAAGTTTACTTTTTTTTTGTACAAAATAACCCATTTTGTGCTGTCCATTATCGGTTAATGTTTTACGCTGTCAGGTCCAGAAGCGCTCATTCTGTAGCATGTTTGGACCATAATGTATAATGCGACCAAGTTTCAGCAGATTCAGCCCAGTGGTTCTGATTTTATACGCTGTGCCTAGCTTTTATTGAGTATAAGTACTATTACTCACTGATTTATGCATATGAGCTTGGCTGTTTTCGAACAAAACCTGAGGTTTTGTCATAGCAAGCTCATTGTGTCATGAAGTGTCTTTTCGCCATCCGGCGTCCGCCATGCTAAAACCTTAACATGAACCCATTGTACCCACATATTTTTTCGTACCCATTTTTTTCGTACCCAAATATTTTTCGTAATCAAATGTTTTTCGTACCCAAATTTTTTTTGTACCCATTTTTTTCCTACCAAATTTTTTTTTCGTACCCATTTTTTTCGTACCCAAATTTTTTCGTACCCAATTTTTTTTTTCGTACCCATTTATTTCGTACCCAAATTTTTTTCGTACCCAATTTTTTTTCGTACCCACATGTTTTCGTACCCAAATTTTTGTTCATACCCTTTTTTTTGTACCCAAACTTTTTCGTACCCACTCTTTTTCGTACCCACTCTTTTTTTTTAACCCAAAATTTTTCGTACCCAATTTTTTTCGTACCCAAATTTTTTTCGTTCCCATTTTTTTACTACCCAAATTTTTCGTACCCAAATTTTTTCATACCCAATTATTTTTTGGTTCCCATTTTTTTCGTACCCAATTTTTTTTCGTATCCAAACGTTTTCGTACCCACATTTGTATATTCTTACCCATTTATTTTTTTCGTACCCAAATGTTTTTCGTACCCAATTTTTTGGTCGAAATAATCGGTTTTCAATTTGATTTGATCTCCCCACTCATTCCATCCCGCGAAACCCTTAAGGTGTCGCAACTCTGGTAGATATAAGCTTAACAACAAACTTGCGGTGGTATTTGCTATGAATAAGTGGCAAAAACTATTTCTTGCAAAAATATTTGAAATGGGTATTTAATCTTTATGGAATGAGTGATGTATTGGACGTCATCATTGATGACGTTCAATCGAACGAATGATAAAGGGGGCTAAGTTTCGTTAAGCTGGCGCATATAGCCGCGATTTGAGTCAATTGAAAACTGGCCCAACACGTTTGCTGAAATTTGACATGTATATGAACCAGAATGCGATCTACCTGTTGGCGTTGTCGTCATATCTGGGAAAAAACAACTTTTCGAGTATTTTGTGTTTAAATATTTTTGATGGGAAACGGCACGCGCGCAGATAAACATTGTGACGTCACTTCACAAACAGCGTTAGACATCCGCCATCTTGTAACGCGACAAAGAAACTCAGTGTTATTAGTTCAATAAGCACAGAAAATATGATTGTGTTTAATTATCATTAATACAAATGTCTATATTTTGTGCAGCGGATGTTTATTCAGACGGATACGACAGAATTACGTAAGTATCATTGTGTACTTTACAGTAGATTTTACTACGGAAGAAATTTATTATATCTCACTCAGTCACTGACAAAATGAGCTTGACACATAAACAACAACCGGATCGGATTTACATCCACATAATATTGTGCGAATCCGATGCAATTCAAATTACTAATGTTTGATAACGTTTGATGAATTCGTTATATCAATATGCATGAACTTTCAAGGGGAATAATTATAATTGAAATGTGCGATTCAATGACAGTGTTATATTGGGCTAATTAGTCGTTTAGCCGTAACAGATAAGTATTTAGTTTGTTGTGTTTCATTTTCAACATAGTTTTACCGCTTTTTCCTTAAAGTAAAACAGTTCAGTCGTCATTATATCTTGAATTTTAAATATTGAAATACATGTCGGATATTTCATATTTTCGGACGTTGCTGCGTAAGCTAGTTGTCAACATAATTATTAAGATACATATTTACCTTTTACCATACAATTGTGCAGCTGTTGTCTACTTAATGACGCGCTGTTTAATGTCTATAATGTTTTTCTGCCCGTGATGATAATAAGTCTTTAAATCAACAAACCTCAGCAATGTCAATGGTCTGTCAACATTAGAAAATTATTAGCTAAAGAAACTTCAGCGTACAATTTATATGGTATTGACATACCTGTTCTCTGAGGCCAACTCTGTATCTAAAGTCAACCAGAGTCGTAACATATTTATGTCACGCAATAAATCAAAGAATACTCATTTTTTTTGATACATTACTACATATATTGGTGAATGAATATAAATTACTGCATCGAGGAATATTTTAAGGTTTAAATGTTTCAAATGCATCTAACAATAGATGAAAATAACTCTCATCAGTCTGAAATTCACAATTTTGAAGCCATTGTCGCTTTGTCCAAGACTAGTTTTCATTTGGATACTGTCGGATCATCCTTGACATCTTTTGCTGATATTGTAAACAATAAAACATTACCTTTGTTTTCTGAAATCTATTATTTGTGATTAACAACAAACGTCTGGTGGATTATAAAACTGATTTCAGTGTGAATCGGGTAGTTTTAAATATTTACTTTGAGTTTGTATTTACACTACAATTTGTTAACAAAACAAGCCAGAATATTCTAAAATACCGGGAAATGTCATTCTGAATTTGAAAACACTTGAGCACATGGTATACAAATACAAATTTTATTTTAAGTCAGTTTGTACATAACAAGTATAACATTAGCGATGTATCGCTATTGACTGACATATGGTATGTAACTAAAAGTAGAAATACCGTGAAATCTCGGGAGATTTGCATTTCAAGAAAGTCTGACACATCGCTGTTTTTCTCGATATGAAAGAGCAGAATAGATAAATTTTAAATGTTTAAGATAGTATTTTGTGAAAGAATGTATCGGTTAAATGTGAAAAATGTCAATCTTTCCAATCAAGACGTGATTGATTTGGGCCAATAACTGCATTTAAAACCTGTTTTGGACCGGTCTTTGTTAACTGTCAACTTTTCGGGATTTTCTGGTTGACTCTCCTAATGGGGTTGGTCCATAACTATTAAGTCGCGCCAGTAGTCATAGTATAAGCAACATTGAAGCCTAATATGCATTCATCTATTATTACATAAAAATGATGATTTTTTTCTTACTTGGTAACTGGCGACACACATTTTCAATTCTATTTCATTAAATTTGGCATATATATTAATAAAAATGGCATCGTATGAACATGTCGTCATAGAAAAAAGGACCATTGAAGCCTAATATGCATTCATCTATTATTATTTGGGAACAAATAATTTTAACGTGTGAAGACCCTACATAAAAATGCTAATTTTGTTCTTACTTGGTACCTGGCGACACACATTTTCAAGTCTATTTTATTAAATTTGGCATAGATATTTATAGAAATGGTATCGTATGAACCATTAGTCGTAGTATAAGCAATATTGAAGCCTAATATGCATTAATCTATTATTATTTGGGCACAAATAATTTTACTGTGTGAAGACCCTACATAAAAATGCTGTTTTTTTCTTACTTGGTACCTGGCGACACACATTTTCAAGTCTATTTCATTAAATTTGGCATAGATATTTATAAAATTGGCATCGTATGAACCAGTAGTCATAGTATAAGCAACATTGAAGCCTAATATGCATTCATCTATTATAATTTGGGCACAAATAATTTTACCGTGTGAAGACCCTACATAAAAATGCTGATTTTTCTCTTACTTGGTACCTGGCGACACACATTTTCAAGTCTATTTCATTAAATTTGGCATAGATATTTTTAAAAATAGCATCGTATGAACCAGTAGTCATGGTATAAGCAACATTGAAGCCTAATATGCATTCATCTATTATTATTTTGGGCACAAATAATTTTACCATGTGAAGACCCTACATAAAAATGCTGATTTTTTTCTTACTTGGTAACTGGCAACACACATTTTCAATTCTATTTCATTAAATTTGGCATATATATTAATAAAAATGGCATCGTATGAACATGTCGTCATAGTAAAAGCAACATTAAAGCCTAATATGCATTCATCTATTATTATTTGGGAACAAATAATTTTACCGTGTGAAGACCCTACATAAAAATGCTAATTTTGTTCTTACTTGGTACCTGGCGACACACATTTTCAAGTCTATTTTATTAAATTTGGCATAGATATTTATAAAAATGGTATCGTATGAACCATTAGTCATAGTATAAGCAACATTGAAAAATGCATCTTACAATGTGAGATGAGTTCTGGGTTCAAGCCCCAGCAGTGGCCTATCAAGTGTGAAATACGGAGCCATTATGATTAAATATACAGTTATCTTTTTAAACAATACCATTAAATATAAGGAATAATGTTAAAGGGGAATTGCTGCTTAGCTATTTTTGACATTGTATAACAGGGTTTATATACACCCCAAGGATAAATGCTTCTAAATTTGTAAAAAAAACAAAAAACAAGTCGAAGTGTGCAGAATATTAAAAATTTGCAACTTTCTGATGTCTAAAGGTCATTAAATGCCACTCAAAGTTTACATTTTTTGTACAAAATGACTCATTTTGTGCTGTCCATTATTGGTTAATGTTTTACGCTGTCAGGTCCAAAAACGCTCATTCTGTAGCTTGTTTGGACTATAATCTATAATGTGGCCAAGTTTCAGCAGATTCGACCCAGTGGTTCTGATTTTATACGCCGTGCGTAGCTTTTATTAGTCCACTACCGGTTTCACCGGAGTGGATTTATGGTTTGTGCTCTGTGTGTCCGTCAGTCAGTCAGTCTGTCACACTTTTCTGAATCCTGCGATAACTTTTAAAGTTCTTAATATTTTTTCATGAAACTTGAAACATGGATAGATGGCAATAAGGACATTATGCACGTGATTTCATTTTGTTCCTACGTCAAAAATTCTGGTTTCTATGGCAATAAAAAAAAAATCTGACAATGGTGGAGCCGGTAGGGGACAAATTTGCTTGACAATAGTCTTGTTGAGTATTACTCACTGACTTATGCATATGCGCTCAGCTGTTTTCGGAGAATACCTGAGGTATTGTCATAGCCAGCTCATCGTGTCGTGTCGTGTCTTTTCGCCGTCCGGCGTCCGCCATGCTAAAACCTTAACATTGAGCCATTGTACCCACAATTTTCGTACCCACATTTTTTTTCGTAACCAAAATGTTCGTACCCACATTTGTTTACAACCCAAAATTTGTGTTCCCACATTTTCTTACCCAAAATTTTCGAACCCACATTTTTTTAGTTCCCACTCATTCCATCCCGCGAAACCCTTAAGGTGTCGCAACTCTAGTATATATGGAATGAGTGATGTATTGGACGTCATCATTGATGACGTTCATTCGAACGAATGATAAAGGGGGCTAAGTTTCGTTAAGTTGAGGCATATAGCCGCGATTTGGGCTTCTTGAAAACTGGCCGAGCACGTTTGCTGAAATTTAACATGTATATGGACAAGAATGCGATCTACCTGTTGGCGTAGGCGCTATACCTGGGAAAAATCAAGTTTTCGAGTATTTTGTGTTTAATTTTTTTTTCTGCGAAACACAACGCGCGTAGATAAACATTGTGACGTAACGTCATGAAAAGCGCTTAGGCTAGCTTCCATCTTGTTAAGAAACAAAGAAACTAAGTTACGCGTTATTAATTCAATATAATATACAGTTAGGCGTTAAATCTATAAACAACGACGTAATAATTGTGTTTAAATATCAATACGAAGTTCACATGCATGTCTTTTGTGCAGATCGAGTGTGGTTGTTTAGATATTCATGACATAAATCTATGTAATTGTGTGCGACGAGTTGAAGAAAGGTTTACACGGCGAGGCTTTCCGAGACGTGTCGGATAAATGTAAGTACACACTGGTATTAACATGGTATTCTATTTATCCGATAATATCTTTAATATACATGATAATCATGAGACAAATACATTATTAATTTAGGGTTTAATTATTGAATCAATAAATAAACGTGAGCAGTAAATCAATTGAGTATAAACAACACGCTTACCTTAATGACGACAATAATCCAATATAATATAACAATTACAATTATGTATGATAAACACACAATCCGAAATACGTTTTTGCATTCGTTCGATGCTTTAAACAAATAAATAACTGTTAAAAGCATCCAGAGAATTTAACTTACAATTGTTTGTTTTGACAAATAAATTACGTCACACAACATACGTCATAAATTGCGCAATCAGTTGCATGCAAAATAAAAGTACGGAAAGCCGGTTTTGAGAAATGTTTATATAGAGGAGCAAAATAGTAAGATATAAACAATAACAAACGATAGAGTGGTGACGGACTTCTCAAAATAGCATTTATTGAAATAGTTTCATGTATATTAAAATCTCTGTGATTTCTTTGGTTACCTTCATCAAATACACAGACAAAATAAAATACAATGTAAGTATCACGTGTACTTGAATTTGTCCGACGAGTTGAAGAAAGGTTTACACGGCGAGGCTTGTCGTGAGCAACACGTCATTAGCAGCATTAAGTGCGTAACAAATAAACAAAATAATCAAACATAATTATAATTTCACGTAGCACATTAAAATATCTATTGCAACTGACACCGTTTTGTAGCGAAATTTGATGACTCAATTTCAGCTTTAACAAGAGTTATAAAAAAACTTAATTTAGTATAAACGTCACGCTTACCTAAATGACATCGTTAATCCAATGTTTGTAACAAGAAGTTGACTACTTTAATCCAAAGTTTATAACAAACAATTTGAAACGATATGCACTTTCACCTTTATTAATCCATGTCTTAATTAAAACTTAGTTCAAACCACACAATCGTATTGTATACCTATCTATGTTTACATTTATGCATGATGACCACACAATCCGAAATACGTTTTGCATTCGTTCGATGCTTTAAACAAATAGTTTACAGATAAAAAACACCACGTCCGCGACATGTCCTTAAATTCCAGAGAGTGTAAATAAAACTAGTGTGTTTCGTCACCGAAATGACGTCACACAATGTACTGCGTAGTACATTTCGTAATATAAAATCAAAGCGCTGATTGCATTGCAAAATGAAATCAACACTATCTTGAACGCAAAGCTATAATGATGTCTCAATAAAATACACATAATTTTATAGACACAGTAAAAGGCTTAATGCTAGTCGATAGTGTTTAAGATGGGGATGTCCGACACACTGCATTTGTTTGCTCTTTTCACGTTTTTAATATTATAGTCATGGGAATTGAAGTTCTAATTTTTAAGTTAGCTAATCGAACGGCCTGGAAAAAATAAACATGTCTGCGAGTATTATGGTTACTATCATGTGATATGCATATTATTTTTTGCGAGAACTTTGGTCACCATCATTAAATGCACAAAAAGAAATAGGTTTTCAATTTTATTTCATCTCCCCACTCATTCCATCCCGCGAAACCCTTAAGGTGTCGCAACTCTAGTAATCTTTATCATTATATTACGCCTCGCCAAATTGTATTCGCATTGCATATGGAATGAGTGATGTATTGGACGTCATCATTGATGACGTTCATTCGAACGAATGATAAAGGGGGCTAAGTTTCGTTAAGTTGAGGCATATAGCCGCGATTTGGGCTTCTTGAAAACTGGCCGAGCACGTTTGCTGAAATTTGACATGTATATGGACAAGAATGCGATCTACCTGTTGGCGTAGGCGCTATACCTGGGAAAAATCAAGTTTTCGAGTATTTTGTGTTTAATTTTTTTTTCTGCGAAACACAACGCGCGTAGATAAACATTGTGACGTAACGTCATGAAAAGCGCTTAGGCTAGCTTCCATCTTGTTAAGAAACAAAGAAACTAAGTTACGCGTTATTAATTCAATATAATATACAGTTAGGCGTTAAATCTATAAACAACGACGTAATAATTGTGTTTAAATATCAATACGAAGTTCACATGCATGTCTTTTGTGCAGATCGAGTGTGGTTGTTTACATATTCATGACATAAATCTATGTAATTGTGTGCGACGAGTTGAAGAAAGGTTTACACGGCGAGGCTTTCCGAGACGTGTCGGATAAATGTAAGTACACACTGGTATTAACATGGTATTCTATTTATCCGATAATATCTTTAATATACATGATAATCATGAGACAAATACATTATTAATTTAGGGTTTAATTATTGAATCAATAAATAAACATGAGCAGTAAATCAATTGAGTATAAACAACACGCTTACCTTAATGACGACAATAATCCAATATAATATAACAATTACAATTATGTATGATAAACACACAATCCGAAATACGTTTTTGCATTCGTTCGATGCTTTAAACAAATAAATAACTGTTAAAAGCATCCAGAGAATTTAACTTACAATTGTTTGTTTTGACAAATAAATTACGTCACACAACATACGTCATAAATTGCGCAATCAGTTGCATGCAAAATAAAAGTACGGAAAGCCGGTTTTGAGAAATGTTTGTATAGAGGAGCAAAATAGTAAGATATAAACAATAACAAACGATAGAGTGGTGACGGACTTCTCAAAATAGCATTTATTGAAATAGTTTCATGTATATTAAAATCTCTGTGATATCTTTGGTTACCTTCATCAAATACACAGACAAAATAAAATACAATGTAAGTATCACGTGTACTTGAATTTGTCCGACGAGTTGAAGAAAGGTTTACACGGCGAGGCTTGTCGTGAGCAACACGTCATTAGCAGCATTAAGTGCGTAACAAATAAACAAAATAATCAAACATAATTATAATTTCACGTAGCACATTAAAATATCTATTGCAACTGACACCGTTTTGTAGCGAAATTTGATGACTCAATTTCAGCTTTAACAAGAGTTATAAAAAAACTTAATTTAGTATAAACGTCACGCTTACCTAAATGACATCGTTAATCCAATGTTTGTAACAAGAAGTTGACTACTTTAATCCAAAGTTTATAACAAACAATTTGAAACGATATGCACTTTCACCCCTATTAATCCATGTCTTAATCAAAACTTAGTTCAAACCACACAATCGTATTGTATACCTATCTATGTTTACATTTATGCATGATGACCACACAATCCGAAATACGTTTTGCATTCGTTCGATGCTTTAAACAAATAGTTTACAGATAAAAAACACCACGTCCGCGACATGTCCTTAAATTCCAGAGAGTGTAAATAAAACTAGTGTGTTTCGTCACCGAAATGACGTCACACAATGTACTGCGTAGTACATTTCGTAATATAAAATCAAAGCGCTGATTGCATTGCAAAATGAAATCAACACTATCTTGAACGCAAAGCTATAATGATGTCTCAATAAAATACACATAATTTTATAGACACAGTAAAAGGCTTAATGCTAGTCGATAGTGTTTAAGATGGGGATGTCCGACACACCGCATTTGTTTGCTCTTTTCACGTTTTTAATATTATAGTCATGGGAATTGAAGTTCTACTTTTTAAGTTAGCTAATCGAACGGCCTGGAAAAAATAAACATGTCTGCGAGTATTATGGTTACTATCATGTGATATGCATATTATTTTTTGCGAGAACTTTGGTCACCATCATTAAATGCACAAAAAGAAATAGGTTTTCAATTTTATTTCATCTCTTTTTATGACTCCTTCGCTCTTGTAAAGTATGAAATACGTATCTCGTGTATCGTAAATTCTTTTGAACTCTGGATTTTGTGATCGCCTTTTGTCTGTCGTCTGTTGTTAGTCGTCAACATTTATCTTGTTAACACTTAAGAATGTAATGTATTGCAGATTCAGAAATGTCTGTTCTGTTTTGAAGGTCATGTGAAAAATAAACTTATGGGATGTTTGCATATATTAATAACATATAAATATTGTTCAAATCTATTTGTTGATAGATTTAAAATAGCTAACTTTCCTCTTACATGCCCTTGTATTTCAAGATAGAATACTTTCCTTCACTGAGGAAAGAGGTCTGAGTTTGAATCTCAGTGGGGGCTTCAGAGGATGATTTATTTTTAGAAAAATGATTATATTTGCTCAACTTTGTAAATGACTTAAAGCCACACACCTAAAAATTAACTGCATGGCATAGTAAATTTATGAATAAATAATAAACATATTTTTAGCTTTGCCATTTAGAATATATCTGGTGATTACAAGGTAGAAATCAGTCTTTTTTGCGCTTTTAAACTTAAAAATAATTGCATTTGTCGAAATAGACGTATATGTCTACAAATCCTACTTTCGGTTTAAAACCGGTACCATTTAAACAATAATATATTACTTTCTAACTAGGCTATAGATTTAATTTTATCTATGCCAATTAGAATATACACATGTAAGGCTATAGATTTAATGACAATTTTGCACACTTTCAAATTGCATCTTTATGTATTGATTAACATGTATTTCATTTAAAAGTGTGTGGCTTTAACCAAATAACTTTGAAAAATTCTTTTAAAGAATGAGGTTTCTGAAAATTCAATTATTGAAGAAACATTTATAATTTGAGGGTACAATAAGACAGCAAACTAAGAATAGACATCCATTTGAGTTTTTTTATCAATTGAATATGCAAAGAAGAAATTAAATATCAGCAATACAAAAGCCTGTAATATGTGCAGCGTGTGGTTTTTCTATCTATCTATATATGCTCAGTCAAATCCAAACTAGGCAAATATTTACTGGACAGTAGGTCCTGTAAAATGGGAAAAAAATACAGGACCACCTCTTTTTTTATAGGACCTACTGGCTACAGAATATAATAGTAAAATAACTTGGTTTCATTGCTGGGATCAAGGTGTATATGATATAAAATGATAAAATTATTGAATAGCTATTAATTTTAAGGTCACACATTTGTATCTGACGTTAAATAATAATACACGCCATACATGGTACTAGTCTTGTTTAGAAAAAAAATTAATTAAATGCTGAACGCATGTTAACAGTAAATATAAACAGGAATCGCATCTTTGTAATATCTTAAGAACAATTTCCAAAACAAAAGTACTTTATACTTTTTTAACTAAGCTATGCTAAGCGCGCATGTCAGGTATGAGTCTGGTCAATACAGCCTAAACTTACAACGGCCTCGATAAATGACAACCGGCCTGTTTCACGCATGGACATTGATAGCCAAGATTATAACGGTTTGAATGACAATGATCATTATTATACATTACTATTGCTATTAAAACCACACAAACTGATATCTGCATCATTTAAATTGTAATAATCAGATTTATGATTATCTTGTTAAGCGACTAGGCCGTCATGGATTTGGACCGTCCTGACCCGCATTTGTAAGATGCACATAAATAGACCAATCAGGTGCCCTCGGAAAATTCCGTCAACAGAAAGAGCGTTGGTACGGAAAAGCACATGTATAAAGACACTATTGCTATTTTTGCACCTCAGAAAACTTTCAGAGCCATAAACAAACCTATACAAACCTATGAATATGTTTTTGTTCTTTTTACCGGACAATCAGTCCTGTAAATTTGACAGACAGGCCGGACCTTACACAATTTTACAAGACGTGTCCGTCAGTCCAGCCATGTGTGGCCAAGACTGTATACTGTCTAACTCCCCTTTCGGGTATTATTGACAGGTAATAGATATGACAGAATACTCTGTAAGTATAATTGTGCACTCAATTTTTTTATGACAAGTTGAATTATTAGTATTGTATATACCACTTCCATGCGATAAATTTTAGAAACCCATTTATTTCTCTTTTTTGGTTTGAACATGACATATCTTTTTTTATTGCTTAAATCGATTCAGCTAAGAATGCCCGTCTAGAAAAGGTATGGTTATGGGGGTTTCTATGTGCAAAATGTTGTATTTATTTTCGCTCAAAGTTGTCGCTTTTACATCGAAACATATAAGGAAACTATTTAGTATATTTTGACCTAAACATTTACTTCAGCAGCAACTTCCCTGTATCTTGCAACTATGCTTTCAGCGCAATCGGCGCTCTCGTCCTTATATGGGCCAATGGCTATAGTAAAATCTTGTTACCACTCTAGAAATCACATTTACTGTGCATCCTTCAAGAAACTTGGTCAGGTCATTTGTTCTAATGATGTCTTGGCTGAATTTGAAAAACTGTTTTGCTTTCTTTAATTTATTCGCAAATCTTAATGAAGTTGGTCAGAAGATTTGTATAAATTAAATCTCAGCCAAGTTTAACACTGGGTCATTTGAGCTAACAAAATTGGTTAATATATTAAATAAACAAAAAGCATGTTTATACCACAGAAGTCACACTGTTAGTCTAATCTTCATCAACATCGGTATGCATATTTAACTTCAAAACAAATATTGGACCAGGGATTTCAATAGAAGCAGAATCCTGCGTTTTGACGCGAGCAAATTAAAAATGACTCATTTTTGACGCAACCCTTTTTTCTGCCGTGCGTCATTTTAACGCATCGAAAATTTAACCCGTGTGTCAGTCAGTTTACATCTCCAGTTCCATGGTAATAAATCCCTCTGTGTTCCTAATCAAAATTAATGTTTCAGTATTTGAAACTCGGTCTATAATCGAGGGAATAGAGGTCTACCCCGGGCGTTGTTTTTTTATACTCACAAGTCATTTACTACACATAAACATTAAGAAAACACATTTTCTCAATTAGATAGAAATTATCCGAGTAGAATTAAATTGCTACGCCTTGACCTTTGACATTGTAAATGGCGGACATATTGTAAATTAACATTAAACCCGATTTCAATTAAAAAATGGCGATTCAAACAACAACAACAATTCAAATGACAAGTGTTTTTTATGTTTGTTTGTCTGTATGTCTGTCTTATTGATGTGCAGTGTTAATTAGGAAATAACAATTTTTTGGTGTGAAAAACATTGTTCTGTGATATTTTCAAATAATTTGTAATTATCAAAGTGTAATAATAACACCTAAAATTAAAGGAGTTTGTTCACACCATTGTTATCAAATGGTCTTGTAACTGATAAATAATTTAAAACACCAACTTGGTTTAATCTTATTAGCTGCACCATTCTTGACCAATTTATTTTTGTAAATACTCATTTATAAAATTTAACCTACACAATTATATAACTTATATAATTATTAGTCTCTATAAAAACATATCCATTAATTATTAATAATCAGAAACTATTTGTTACATATTAACCAACTACATCATGGTGAAAGTTTGAAATCCTAATAATACTTTCTTATTTTTACATAAATGAAATTCAATTTAATGGTCTTATGGACAATACTGGGTATAACTTGGTATCTGTGTTTTATCTGATTTACATTTTATTAACAAAAACATTATTTTTCAAAAAATATGATATGATATGTAACAGAATGGTATTTATGCAGGAAAAGGGAAATGGGTAGAGACATGAGGGATTATACATGCAATATATATTTTTGGTATCATTCAAATAATTAAGTGATCTTATGTTGCATTAAGACTCATGCCCCAATTTAGTGTTTTAAATCATTGACACAGTTTTGTGTCATCATTTATGAAACTAACATAATGTAAAACTAACAGTAACACTGGGCCACTTAGATAAACATTGGACCTATTTGGGCCACATTAGGGCCAGGCAAAGACCCTCTAACTGTTTATTAGGGGCCATAAAAGATACACAGACTAGTGCCAAATTAGGGCCCTCCCATAAACTGTGAAAACATGCTTTGATTGCTACAGTAAGTGACAGATTCCTGTTAATTGTGTTTCAATATAAAAAAGTATTTCTTCAATGATCCCTCATTATCAATTCTGACTTTAAAGTTTAATGATATTGTAATTAATAAAACAAATGTCACTTTGAAGTCTGCAGTAAAATTATATATATCATACAGTGACAATATGTTACTTCTATTTCAATATCTAACAAACTCACTGAAACCAAAAGATAGGATATTTTTACTTTATTAATACTTGCTTTAAATTAATAGCAAGTTACCTCCTTTTGTTTGAGTGATATGAAATAGCCTAAGGGCAGAATGATTTGCTTCATTGTCAATATCAGAGACATAACACTGCATGCATTTTATGCACTGATTATCAAATAGATATATAAATAGATATGTGAAATACTATGGTAACTACAATAGTAATAAAACTTAAGTATTAAACAGATGTGATACACTGAGATTAAAATATTGCCTTAGTCCTTACGTATTTGAGGCAGTTTCCATAAATAATAAAGAATTTTTTCTTATAGCTTTAAAATAAAAAGAAATGTATAAATTTAAGATTGTGTTTTGTATATTCTAAATATTTTTTTTATTTATCATTATTTTTATTTTTAAAGTTATTTCTGTCTGTATATTCCTGAAAAAAGTATTAATGATTTAGATGCATATTATTACATTTTGGTGAAATAAAAAGAAATGTATAAATTTAAGATTGTGTTTTGTTTATTCTAAATATATTTTTTTTATTTATCATTATTTTTATTTTCAAAGTTTTTTCTGTCTGTATATTCTTGAAAAAATTTATGATTGATTTAGATGCTTATTATTACATTATGGTGAAATACAAATAAATGTATATGAATTAAGATTGTGTTTTGTTTATTCTAAATATTTATTTTATTTATCATTATTTTTATTTCTCAAGTTTCTTTTGTCTGTATATTCTTGAAAAAAAAGTATTTATGATTTAGATGCATATTGTTACAGTCATTTTGGTGAAATAAAAATTAATGTTTTAAATGATGGCTGCTCAATTAAATAATTTGAGCAACCATTAATCTCATCAGTGTCATCTTACATGACAAATCCAATTAGTGGTTCATAAGTTGATTGCACCTTTCTAATCTAATCAATATCTTGGTGGGTGTAATGTCCAGGCTTAGAGGGTGTAAAGACCAGGGGTTACGTCCAGGGGGTGTAATGACTGGACACCTGTTAAACCAGATAACAACAAGGAAATTTTGGATTATTAAAGTTAAACTACTACTGGTAAGGCATTCTTAAGTGTATATATTGATTATTTCCGAAATGTATAGTATTCGGATAATCAGTAATAGATATACTAGATGTTCCATGCATTTAGATTGTGTTTTTGTACAAAAGCTATTATAGGGATGATGATAATATAACAAGGATAAATATGTGATGAAAAGGTGCTACAGGTACATATCTTAAATTACTTAAATGTGTTATGATGAAGTAGATTTTAATGAGCATTTATTGTTTTAACAAATAAACATAGTATAGTGATAGAAATAATAAAAGTTGTAAAATGAACATGTTTTGTTATTGAAAAACTTAAAGTCGATATTGTTCGCACAAATTATTGATATTTTGTCCTTATCTTTGTGTACCAATTCATTAAAATATGTTGTGTTATGTATCATGGTATTTTTATTTAATAACGCAGTATAACTTTTTTTAGATATTGTGTAACTCTTGGAGCATGTTTTTATCTAAAAATAATGAATAATACAGACAAAAACACAATTAACGCGCTTCAAAATTGACCCTAGAATTTTTCAATTTGACTCCTCAAAATTTCAGTCCAGGGGTCATTGACTCCTGGTTTTTATGGAATGAGTGCTATATTAACGTCATCATTTGATGACGTTCAATTGAACAAATGATAATGGCGACTAAAATTCGATAAGCTCCAGCGTATAGCACCGATTTGAGAGTGTTGAAACTGGCCCGACACTCGTGCTGAAATTTCTCATGTATATGGCGTTTTCGTCATATCTGGAAAAAATCCAGTTTTTGATAAAATGACGAAAAAGTGGTGTTTTTTATTGCGCAATCGCTATAAACACGTGGATAAGCCGGAAGTACATGTAGTGTTAATAGCAACCCCAAGACAATTCACCCCCACAAGACAATTAACCCGCTAGACAATTCAAAATTGATTTTAAATATAAACAAATTCGTACCCATAATATTTCGTACCCATATTTTTTTCGTACCTATTTTTTTTGTACCCATTTTTTTCGTCCTCAAATTTTTTTCGTACCCAAATTTTTTTGCACCCCAATTTTTTTTTCGTACCCATTTTGTTTGTACCCAAATGTTTTTTGTACCCTAATTTGTTCGTACCCAATTCTTTTTTGTCCCCCTTTTTTTCGAACCCAAATGTTCGTACCCAATTTTTTTTCGTACCCAAATTTTTATTGTACCCTATTTTTTTGTACCAAATTTTTTTCGTACACATTTTTTCATACCCAAATGGTTTTCGTACCCAAATTTGTTCGTACACTAATTTTTTTTCGTACCCAAATTTTTTTCGTACCCAAATTTTTTTCGTACCCAGTTTTTCTTACCAAATGTTTTCCGTTCCCAATTTTTGTCGTACCCATTTTTTTTTTTCGTACCTATTTTTTTCGGACCCAAATGTTTTTCGGACCCAAATTTGTTCGTACCCAATTTTTTGTTCGTATCCATCTTTTTCGTACCCAAATGTTTTTTGTACCCATTTTTTTTCGTACCCAAATTTTGTTTCGTACCCATTTTTTTCGTACCCAAATTTGTTTCGTACCCAAACTTTTATTCGTACCCATTTTTTTCGTACCCAAATAGTTTTTTCGTAACCTAATTTTTTTCGTTCCCTATATTTTTCATATTCTAATTTGTTTTCGTAACCAAATTGTTTTTTTTTTCCTACCCACATTTTTTTCATACCCATTTTTTTTCGTACACAAAGTTGTTCGTACCCACATTTTTTTCGTACACATTTGTTCGTAGTCAAATTTTTTTCGTACCCGAATTTTTTCATACCTAATTTTTTAATTGGTACCCATTTTTTTCGTACCCAAATAGTTTTACGTACCCTTATTTTGTTCGTACCCTTTTTTTTTGTACTCCAATTTGTTTTCGTGCCCAAATTTGTTTTTTTTTCGTACCCACATATTTTTTCGTACCAATTTTTTTTTTAAATTTGATTTGATATCTCCACTCATTCCATTACGCGAAACCCTTAAGGTGTCGCAACTCTAGTATGGAATGAGTGATGTATTGGACGTCATCATTGATGACGTTCAATTGAACGAATGATAAAGGGGGCTAAGTTTCGTTAAGCTGGGGCAAATCACTGCGATTTGGGAGTCTTGAAAACTGGCCGAACACGTTTGCTGAAATTTGACATGTATATGGACAAGAATGCGATCTACCTGTTGGCGTAGGCGTTATACCTGGCAAAAATCAAGTTTTCGAGTATTTTGTGTTTAAATACGTTTGTGACGTCACTTCACAAACAGCGTTAGACATCCGCCATCTTGTAACGCGACAAAGAAACTCAGTGTTATTAGTTCAATAAGCACAGAAAATATGATTGTGTTTAATTATCATTAATACAAATGTCTATATTTTGTGCAGCGGATGTTTATTCAGACGGATACGACAGAATTACGTAAGTATCATTGTGTACTTTACAGTAGAATTTACTACGGAAGAAATTTATTATATCTCACTCAGTCACTGACAAAATGAGCTTGACACATAAACAACAACCGGATCGGATTTACATCCACATAATATTGTGCGAATCCGATGCAATTCAAATTACTAATGTTTGATAACGTTTGATGAATTCGTTATATCAATATGCATTAACTTTCAAGGGGAATAATTATAATTGAAATGTGCGATTCAATGACAGTGTTATATTGGGATAATTAGTCGTTTAGCCGTAACAGATAAGTATTTAGTTTGTTGTGTTTCATTTTCAACATAGTTTTACCGTTTTTTACTTAAAGTAAAACAGTTCAGTCGTCATTATATCTTGAATTTTAAATATTGAAATACATGTCGGATATTTCATATTTTCGGACGTTGCTACGTAAGCTAGTTGTCAACATAATTATTAAGATACATATTTACCTTTTACCATACAGTTGTGCAGCTGTTGTCTACTTAATGACGCGCTGTTTAATGTCTAGATCTATAATGTTCTTCTGCCCGTGATGATAATAAGTCTTTAAATCAACAAACCCCAGCAATGTCAATGGTCTGTCAACATTAGAAAAATATTAGCTAAAGAAACTTCAGCGTACAATTTATATGGTATTGACATACCTGTACTTTGAAGCAAACTCTGTATCGAAAGTCAACCAGAGTCGTAACATATTTATGTCACGCTATAAATCAAAGAATACTCATTTTCTTGGATACATTTCTACATATATTGGTGAATGAATATAAATTACTGCATCGAGGAATATTTTAAGGTTTAAATGTTTCAAATGCATCTAACAATAGATGAAAATAACTCTCATCAGTCTGAAATTCACAATTTTGAAGCCATTGTCGCTTTGTCCAAGACTAGTTTTCATTTGGATACTGTCGGATCATCCTTGACATCTTTTGCTGATATTGTAAACATTACCTTTGTTTTCTGAAATCTATTATTTGTGATTAACAACATACGTCTGGTGGATTATAAAACTGATTTCAGTGTGAATCGGGTAGTTTTAAATATTTACTTTGAGTTTGTATTTACACTACAATTTGTTAACAACACAAGCCAGAATATTCTAAAATACCGGGAAATGTCATTCTGAATTTGAAAACACTTGAGCACATGGTATACAAATATACAAATACAAATTTTATTTTAAGTCAGTTTGTACATAACAAGTATAACATTAACATCTACATTTTCACAACAATAACACGTATACTGAAAGCGCTTAAGCGGAAAGAATCCGGGTATTTCGGACCAGGGTATTTCCGGGACAGATTTACTCGTTATGCAAAGGAAAAATATGATATGCCTAATCGACAATTTCAATTGGGTTTCGGAACGCATGGTTTTATTTTTCTATGCGTAATCGGCAATTTTACATTGAGTATTTACACAAATGCGCACCTAATCTGTAGCTATGTTACAGTAATCTGTGAAACAACGTCATTAATAAAACAAAAAAATATGTTTGACCACAACGGTGGCTAATAATGTTTAGGAAAAATACAAACAATATAGATTTATCTATAACATAACATGTTAGAATTTTATCATGCATTTATAATCACTCATAATGAGATTTCAATATACAGTTACATGCATAGACAGTTTTTTTAAGCCAGTGCCTTTTGAATTCAGAAAATAAGCAAGATAAACCATAAAATTGGGAAAAATAGATAGTAAACCATAAAATGGAGAAAAATGAGGCATTATTAATATGATTATAAATAACAGAATCACAATAATACTGTTTTTAAGTGCACGATTTAGTGCATTTTTAAATTTATATTATAAAATGCTGCTTGAATTTCTTTTTACCTTTCATATGTAAAAAAAGAAATATCATCTGCTCGTAGCAAAAGAGAAGAAAATAAGTGCATTAAATAAATAAATTAATATTTTTGTATCTGGAATAGTTGTATTTTAAATCGATCCTCCACCCTATTATGGCCGTATAAGGGATAAAATGCTTTCCAACTTGAAATGAAAAGGCATATTGGTTGATCGTGTAGCGTTTATGTGCAAAATTTGAGGGCCAATTGATAAAGCTTGTTGATGCCAAAACAGGTCAATATGCCAACCCTGCATTGAAGCCTAATATGCATTCATCTATTATTATTTGGGCACAAATAATTTTACTGTGTGAAGACCCTACATAAAAATGCTGATTTTTTTCTTACTTGGTACCTGGCGACACACATTTTCAAGTCTATTTCATTACATTTGGCATATATATTAATAAAAATGGCATTGTATGAACATATCGTCATAGTATAAGCAACATTAAAGCCTAATATGCATTTATCTATTATTATTTGGGCACAAATAATTTTACTGTGTGAAGATCCTACATAAAAATGCTGATTTTGTTCTTACTTGGTACCTGGCGACACACATTTTCAAGTCTATTTCATTAAATTTGGCATAGATATTTAAAAAATTGGCATCATACGAACCAGTAGTCATAGTATAAGCAACATTGAAGCCTAATATGCATTCATCTATTATTACTTGGGCACAAATAATTTTACTGTGTGAAGACCCGACATAAAAATGCCGATTTTTTTTTTACTTGGTACCTGGCGACACACATTTTCAAGTCTTTTTCCTTAAATTTGGCATAGATATTTAAAAAAATGGCATCGTATGAACCAGTAGTCATAGTATAAGCAACATTGAAGCCTAATATGCATTAATCTATTATTATTTGGGCACAAATAATTTTACCGTGTGAAGACACTACATAAAAATGCTGATTTTTTTCTTACTTGGTACCTGGCGACACACATTTTCAAGTCTATTTCATTAAATTTGGCATACATATTTTTAAAAATGGCATTGTATGAACCACTAGTCATAGTATAAGCTTCATTGAAGCCTAATATGCATTTATCTATTATTATTTTTGGCACAAATAATTTTACCATGTGAAGACCCTACATAACAATGCTGATTTTTTTCTTACTTGGTACCTTGCAATACACATTTTTAATTCTATTTCATTAAATTTGGCATATATATTAATAAAAATGGCATTGTATGAACATATCGTCATAGTATAAGCAACATTAAAGCCTAATATGCATTCATATATTATTATTTGGGAACAAATAATTTTACCGTGTGAAGACCCTACATAAAAATGCTGATTTTTTTCTTACTTGGTACCTGGCGACACACATTTTCAAGTCTATTTCATTAAATTTGGCATAGATATTTATAAAATTGGCATCGTATGAACCAGTAGTCATAGTATAAGCAACATTGAAGCCTAATATGCATTCATCTATTATTATTTGGGCACAAATAATTTTACTGTGTGAAGACCCTACATAAAAATGCTGATTTTTTTCTTACTTTGTACCTGGCGACACACATTTTCAAGTCTATTTCATTAAATTTGGCATAGATATTTATAAAAATGGCATCGTATGAACCAGTAGTCATAGTATAAGTAACATTGAAGCCTATTATGCATTCATCTACATGTATTATTATTTGGGCACAAACAATTTTACCGTGTGAAGATCCTACATAAAAATGCTGATTTTTTTCTTATCAATTTGGTACCTGGCGACACACATTTTCAAGTCTATTTCATTAAATTTGGCATAGATATTTATAAAAATGGCATCATATGAACCAGTAGTCATAGTATAAGCAACATTGAAGCCTAATATGCATTTATCTATTATTATTTGGGCACAAATAATTTTACTGTGTGAAGACCCTACATAAAAATGCTGATTTTGTTCTTACTTGGTACCTGGCGACACACATTTTCAAGTCTATTTCATTAAATTTGGCATAGATATTTAAAAAATTGGCATCGTACGAACCAGTAGTCATAGTATAAGCAACATTGAAGCCTAATATGCATTCATCTATTATTACTTGGGCACAAATAATTTTACTGTGTGAAGACCCGACATAAAAATGCCGATTTTTTTTTACTTGGTACCTGGCGACACACATTTTCAAGTCTTTTTCCTTAAATTTGGCATAGATATTTTAAAAAATGGCATCGTATGAACCAGTAGTCATAGTATAAGCAACATTGAAGCCTAATATGCATTAATCTATTATTATTTGGGCACAAATAATTTTACCGTGTGAAGACACTCCATAAAAATGCTGATTTTTTTCTTACTTGGTACCTGGCGACACACATTTTCAAGTCTATTTCATTAAATTTGGCATACATATTTTTAAAAATGGCATTGTATGAACCACTAGTCATAGTATAAGCTTCATTGAAGCCTAATATGCATTCATCTATTATTATTTTTGGCACAAATAATTTTACCATGTGAAGACCCTACATAACAATGCTGATTTTTTTCTTACTTGGTACCTGGCGACACACATTTTTAAGTCTATTTCATTAAATTTGGCATAGATATTTATAAAAATGGTATCGTATGAACCATTAGTCATAGTATAAGCAACATTGAAGCCTAATATGCATTCATCTATTATTATTTGGGCACAAATAATTTTACTGTGTGAAGACCCTACATAAAAATGCTGATTTTTTTCTTACTTGGTACCTTGCGACACACATTTTCAAGTCTATTTCATTAAATTTGGCATAGATATTTATAAAATTTGCATCGTATGAACCAGTAGTCATAGTATAAGCAACATTGAAGCCTAATATGCATTAATCTATTATTTGGGCACAAATAATTTTACTGTGTGAAGACCCTACATAAAAATGCTGATTTTTTTCTTACTTGGTACCTGGCGACACACATTTTCAAGTCTATTTCATTAAATTTGGCATAGATATTTATAAAAATGGCATCGTATGAACCAGTAGTCATAGTATAAGTAACATTGAAGCCTATTATGCATTCATCTACATGTATTATTATTTGGGCACAAACAATTTTACCGTGTGAAGATCCTACATAAAAATGCTGATTTTTTTCTTATCAATTTGGTACCTGGCGACACACATTTTCAAGTCTATTTCATTAAATTTGGCATAGATATTTATAAAAATGGCATCGTATGAACCAGTAGTCATAGTATAAGCAACATTGAAGCCTAATATGCATTTATCTATTATTATTTGGGCACAAATAATTTTACTGTGTGAAGACCCTACATAAAAATGCTGATTTTGTTCTTACTTGGTACCTGGCGACACACATTTTCAAGTCTATTTCATTAAATTTGGCATAGATATTTAAAAAATTGGCATCGTACGAACCAGTAGTCATAGTATAAGCAACATTGAAGACTAATATGCATTCATCTATTATTACTTGGGCACAAATAATTTTACTGTGTGAAGACCCGACATAAAAATGCCGATTTTTTTTTACTTGGTACCTGGCGACACACATTTTCAAGTCTTTTTCCTTAAATTTGGCATAGATATTTTAAAAAATGGCATCGTATGAACCAGTAGTCATAGTATAAGCAACATTGAAGCCTAATATGCATTAATCTATTATTATTTGGGCACAAATAATTTTACCGTGTGAAGACACTACATAAAAATGCTGATTTTTTTCTTACTTGGTACCTGGCGACACACATTTTCAAGTCTATTTCATTAAATTTGGCATACATATTTTTAAAAATGGCATTGTATGAACCACTAGTCATAGTATAAGCTTCATTGAAGCCTAATATGCATTCATCTATTATTATTTTTGGCACAAATAATTTTACCATGTGAAGACCCTACACAACAATGCTGATTTTTTTCTTACTTGGTACCTGGCGACACACATTTTTAAGTCTATTTCATTAAATTTGGCATAGATATTTATAAAAATGGTATCGTATGAACCATTAGTCATAGTATAAGCAACATTGAAGCCTAATATGCATTCATCTATTATTATTTGGGCACAAATAATTTTACTGTGTGAAGACCCTACATAAAAATGCTGATTTTTTTCTTACTTGGTACCTTGCGACACACATTTTCAAGTCTATTTCATTAAATTTGGCATAGATATTTATAAAATTTGCATCGTATGAACCAGTAGTCATAGTATAAGCAACATTGAAGCCTAATATGCATTCATCTATTATTATTTGGGCACAAATAATTTTACCGTGTGAAGACCCTACATAAAAATGCTGATTTTTTTCTTACTTGGTACCTGGCGACACACATTTTCAAGTCTATTTCATTAAATTTGGCATAGATATTTTAAAAAATGGCATTGTATGAACCAGTAGTCATAGTATAAGCAACATTGAAGCCTAATATGCATTCATCTGTTATTATTTTTGGCACAAATAATTTTACCATGTGAAGACCCTACATAAAAATGCTGATTTTTTTCTTACTTGGTACCTGGCGACACACATTTTCATTTCTATTTCATTAAATTTGGCATATATATTAATAAAAATGGCATTGTATGAAGTTATGAACATATCGTCATAGTATCAGGGGTGGCGAAATCAAATGTCCGAGTTGCCCGAGTCGTACATTTGCTTGTCTGGGCAACTGATTTTTTTCAATTAAGTTGTCCGTGGACAACAAGTTTTTTAAAAGTCGGGTCCAGGTATACAAAAAAAATACATTGTATTAAAGCTGTAATTAAGTTTTACAAAACCGGATTTTGACATGCGATTACATTGTCAGTGCTATTTGCGGAGCAATCAAGTTTTAATACGGGCACTCTCCTGCGCAGTGATCTCCCTAATTCTATAAGAGACCAGGAGCATGCCGCATTTTAAACATTTGGCCCGACTGTTAGACAGTGTACAGACTGGTTTCTTTATTTTTACAATCAGACGGAAATAAAAAGTATCAAAGTAAGATAATCAAAACACGGTCTACCTTGTTATTTAAGACGACTTTAATGGTAAAAAATAGAACTTTTTTTTTAATCTTCAACAACGGAGCAGAAACCCGAAGCTTTGAGCAGTCCACCTCCCAAAAAAACTAAGAAAGATTATGATAAAAAATATTATCTAAGTAAACGCACCAGAACTTTTCAAGAAACTTGGCTAACAGATTTTCAATGATTACACATGTACCAGTTGATGATAATCAAATTGCTACCAGTAGCGGAGCCTCAGTCTGACAGGGCTCAAAATTAACTTTTTTTTCTACTTGCAAAACATTGCGAGCTGCTTTATTACCAACTCGCAAAATCAAAAACAGACTCGCAAATTTTGCAGTGTGTTCACTCAGAAAACAAAGTTTAAGTGTTAGTTTGGGATATTTTTAATGGGTTTTCAAATATTGAAAAAAATCAGCTATGATATTGTGTGTTGAGTGCGACGTCACCAAAATACAAATCAACGGTTAACTTTACTTTATCTTTTGTATTTTTATTTCCGTCTGTAGGCAAAATGAAACTAATTATGTTTGGCTTCGACGCCATGTCTGTGCAAGTTCAATGAACAAATGTGAATAGTCAACTGTTTAACGTTCTTTGTTCCAATACTATCCGCGTATCTGTACTATAAGTATACCAGTAGTGCGTTCAGTTACAGCGAACGTTCGCTATAGTTCGCGAACGGTCGCGAACGTTCGCTACTGAACGCTCGGTTCGCCGCGAACGTTCGCGAACCGAAGCGAACCCTCTTGGGAGGTAGTTCGCTATAGTTCGCTAGCGAAACCAAGATGGCGGACAAATAAATATGTTGTATTTGTTCAGTGTAACTTCGATATTGTTTCCTTTTTTTGTAGTACAAAAATGAATTGAACAATAAACAAAGTGTATAGGAGGTTTTGGGGATTCCGATAATGACGTCGCGTTTGCGCAGCCTCAAATTTTGGCCGTCAACACTGCGGCCATTCTGCTTTTGTTTGCGTTTGATGATCCGCATCGTGATAAGATTTCAATCATATTCGCGACCCTTTTTAAGAACAACAAAATACTCAGCAATTGAAATTCTTTCAGATTAAATAGAATCCAATGAATGAACACAAATAAGGACGAAAACAAACAACAAATTGATTGATTTTATGTAATCAACATAAAGAAACTATTTGAACCTATATGTCCGTAAAAACTTACCTTGTTGCAGATAAACTAAATCCTCTTGATACATGTAAATGTTTTTATTTAATTGTTCACACTTATTTTGACACTCCTTATTTCAGCATGTTTAACCACCCATTGTTTAATTGCCCCTTCATCACAAACCGATTATCTCGATATGATCGGATACCGTCCAGACAATTACTAAGAAAACAGGGTGTCATAAACCCAGGGACCTATATTTGTATGACTCAGTATGGGGTCATTAACCACATGTGTCTGGTCATTAAACACAATTTATGATACCTCCGTGTCATCTCTTGGCATATTAAGCCAAACACTTAACAGTTGCTTTAATAAAACATTTGAACATATTTAAAAAATAGGCGTACATTTGTCCGAAATTGATTAACAGGAACTATTAAGTATGTATATTAACCAGTTTAAACATAACACTTAAGTGTTTTATAATGAAATACATTTAAAATATTGTAAAAATTTACTGCTACACAATTATCGTATTTAACGGGTACCTGCAAATGTAAACTCCGATGTAATAACGTGTAAAGATCGTGCGTTTTTGCAGTGTTCGAAACATCATCGTGAAAACAAGCAATCGCGTTTGATCATAATACGGATATAAAATACTTGGGTAAAATAAATGTATAGATTATGGTATAATAAAATGCCAGATTTGTATCCCTCATTATCACTACAAAAGAGTTTTCAATATAGATGTGCATTCAAAGACAGTTCAATTCGCAAAATATGCAGGTGTTTTTTTTTCCATTTGAATGCTAAAATTTATTAATATTTTCATTAAATGTAAACGAAACGAAAATTCATTCAATGTAAAAGAAAATTACAACTACATTTGAAGATTGTAATGTATTGCGCTATTTTAGGGCTTTGTTTTATAACTGATTCAATGCACCTCTTACACTAAATTTTGATCGCTAATGAAACATAACACTATCGCATCCACACCACTTATAATTATAATCAAATTATTATATGTTTTATTATTTTTGAAATATCTGTTAGATAAGTACTTTCTGTGTTATTAGCGATTTCCGCCATCAACATCGCAATCAATTTTCTGGGAGCCGCCATCTTGAAACGTTCGCGCCGAACTTATCGTTCAATAAGACCGAATCGCAAACGAACCATCATTGGCGAACGTTCGCTGTAACTGAACGCACTACAGTCTACATACAAGGTGCGCACTTCTGCATACATAGACGTTCTATAAATTGACCTACGGTTTAGCGTTCATGACGTTGAGTGCATTTATATTACTAGTTTTTTTCCCACTATTTCTTTACTCGCAAAAAAATACTAGTGGCTTAAAACTTAACTCGCAATCAGTATTTTTCACTCGCATTTTGCGAGTGCGAGTGTTAATTTCGAGCCCTGGTCTGATGAGGTCCACATATTGGACTAGTTTAATTTGTTAAGATTACGATGTACTATGTTCAACACATGTTTTAATTACACTAGCTTTGCAAGATTAAAAGTTTTAGAAAGTCTTTATATTGTTTATAATATACTGCTATAATGAATGTACTATTGAAATACAACTATAAACAAAATAAGAAAATCATACTCATTTTGGTATATTCCACAGTGTTTTACATTAATCAATAAATGCGTTTATAATTTATATAAACATTAACGGACAAGTGTTGTTCAGCAACGGACAAGTTAAATTTCCTAAATGGTTGTCCGTGGACAAGTTTAGTTTTTTGAGATTTCGCCACCCCTGCAGTATAAGCAACATTGAAGCCTAATATGCATTCATCTATTATTATTTGGGAACAAATAATTTTACCGTGTGAAGACCCTACATAAAAATGCAGATTTTTTTCTTACTTGGTACCTGGCGAATCGCATTTTCAAGTCTATTTCATTAAATTTGGCATAGACATTTATAAAAATGGTATCGTATGAACCATTAGTCATAGTATAAGCAACATTGAAGCCTAATATGCATTCATCTATTCTTATTTGGGCACAAATAATTTTACTGTGTGAAGACCCTACATAAAAATGCTGACTTTTTTCTTACTTGGTTCCTGGCGACACACATTTTCAAGTCTATTTCATTAAATTTGGCATAGATATTTATAAAATTGGCATCGTATGAACCAGTAGTCATAGTATAAGCAACATTGAAGCCTAATATGCATTCATCTATTATTATTTGGGCACAAATAATTTTACCATGTGAAGACCCTACATAAAAATGCTGATTTTTTTCTTACTTGGTACCTGGCGACACACATTTTTAATTCTATTTCATTAAATTTGGCATATATATTAATAAAAGTGGCATTGTATGAACATATCGTCATAGTATATGCAACATTGAAGCCTAATATGCATCATCTATTATTATTTGGGAACAAATAATTTTACCGTGTGAAGACCCTACATAAAAATGCGGATTTTTTTCTTACTTGGTACCTGGCGAATCACATTTTCAAGTCTATTTCATTAAATTTGGCATAGATATTTATAAAAATGGTATCGTATGAACCAGTAGTCATAGTATAAGCAACATTGAAGCCTAATATGCATTCATCTATTATTAATTGGGCACAAATAATTTTACTGTGTGAAGACCCTACATAAAAATACTGATTTTTTTCTTACTTGGTACCTGGCGACACACATTTTCAAGTCTTTTTCATTAAATTTGGCATAGATATTTTTAAAAATGGCATCGTATGAACCAGTAGTCATAGTATAAGCAACATTGAAGCCTAATATGCATTCATCTACATGTATTATTATTTGTGCACAAACAATTTTACCGTGTGAAGATCCTACATAAAAATGCTGATTTTTTTCTTATTTGGTACCTGGCGACACACATTTTCAAGTCTATTCCATTTAATTTGGCATAGATATTTATAAAACTGGCATCGCATGAACCAGTAGTCATAGTATAAGCAACATTGAAGCCTAATATGCATTCATCTATTATTATTTGGGCACAAATAATTTTACCGTGTGAAGACCCTACATAAAAATGCTGATTTTTGTCTTACTTGGTACCTGGCGACACACATTTTCAAGTCTATTTCATTAAATTTGGCATAGATATTTTAAAAAATGGCATTGTATGAACCAGTAGTCATAGTATAAGCAACATTGAAGCCTAATATGCATTCATCTGTTATTATTTTTGGCACAAATAATTTTACCATGTGAAGACCCTACATAAAAATGCTGATTTTTTTCTTACTTGGTACCTGGCGACACACATTTTCATTTCTAATTCATTAAATTTGGCATATATATTAATAAAAATGGCATTGTATGAAGTTATGAACATATCGTCATAGTATCAGGGGTGGCGAAATCAAATGTCCGAGTTGCCCGAGTCGTACATTTGCTTGTCTGGGCAACTGATTTTTTTCAATTAAGTTGTCCGTGGACAACAAGTTTTTTAAAAGTCGGGTCCAGGTATACAAAAAAAATACATTGTATTAAAGCTGTAATTAAGTTTTACAAAACCGGATTTTGACATGCGATTACATTGTCAGTGCTATTTGCGGAGCAATCAAGTTTTAATACGGGCACTCTCCTGCGCAGTGATCTCCCTAATTCTATAAGAGACCAGGAGCATGCCGCATTTTAAACATTTGGCCCGACTGTTAGACAGTGTACAGACTGGTTTCTTTATTTTTACAATCAGACGGAAATAAAAAGTATCAAAGTAAGATAATCAAAACACGGTCTACCTTGTTATTTAAGACGACTTTAATGGTAAAAAATGGAACTTTTTTTTTTAATCTTCAACAACGGAGCAGAAACCCGAAGCTTTGAGCAGTCCACCTCCCAAAAAAACTAAGAAAGATTATGATAAAAAATATTATCTAAGTAAACGCACCAGAACTTTTCAAGAAACTTGGCTAACAGATTTTCAATGATTACACATGTACCAGTTGATGATAATCAAATTGCTACCAGTAGCGGAGCCTCAGTCTGACAGGGCTCAAAATTAACTTTTTTTTTCTACTTGCAAAACATTGCGAGCTGCTTTATTACCAACTCGCAAAATCAAAAACAGACTCGCAAATTTTGCAGTGTGTTCACTCAGAAAACAAAGTTTAAGTGTTAGTTTGGGATATTTTTAATGGGTTTTCAAATATTGAAAAAAATCAGCTATGATATTGTGTGTTGAGTGCGACGTCACCAAAATACAAATCAACGGTTAACTTTACTTTATCTTTTGTATTTTTATTTCCGTCTGTAGGCAAAATGAAACTAATTATGTTTGGCTTCGACGCCATGTCTGTGCAAGTTCAATGAACAAATGTGAATTGTCAACTGTTTAACGTTCTTTGTTCCAATACTATCCGCGTATCTGTACTATAAGTATACCAGTCTACATACAAGGTGCGCGCTTCTGCATACATAGACGTTCTATAAATTGACCTACGGTTTAGCGTTCATGACGTTGAGTGCATTTATATTACTAGTTTTTTTCCCACTATTTCTTTACTCGCAAAAAAATACTAGTGGCTTAAAACTTAACTCGCAATCAGTATTTTTCACTCGCATTTTGCGAGTGTGCGAGTGTTAATTTCGAGCCCTGGTCTGATGAGGTCCACATATTGGACTAGTTTAATTTGTTAAGATTACGATGTACTATGTTCAACACATGTTTTAATTACACTAGCTTTGCAAGATTAAAAGTTTTAGAAAGTCTTTATATTGTTTATAATATACTGCTATAATGAATGTACTATTGAAATACAACTATAAACAAAATAAGAAAATCATACTCATTTTGGTATATTCCACAGAATTTTACATTAATCAATAAATGCGTTTATAATTTATATAAACATTAACGGACAAGTGTTGTTCAGCAACGGACAAGTTAAATTTCCTAAATGGTTGTCCGTGGACAAGTTTAGTTTTTTGAGATTTCGCCACCCCTGCAGTATAAGCAACATTGAAGCCTAATATGCATTCATCTATTATTATTTGGGAACAAATAATTTTACCGTGTGAAGACCCTACATAAAAATGCAGATTTTTTTCTTACTTGGTACCTGGCGAATCGCATTTTCAAGTCTATTTCATCAAATTTGGCATAGACATTTATAAAAATGGTATCGTATGAACCATTAGTCATAGTATAAGCAACATTGAAGCCTAATATGCATTCATCTATTCTTATTTGGGCACAAATAATTTTACTGTGTGAAGACCCTACATAAAAATGCTGACTTTTTTCTTACTTGGTACCTGGCGACACACATTTTCAAGTCTATTTCATTAAATTTGGCATAGATATTTATAAAATTGGCATCGTATGAACCAGTAGTCATAGTATAAGCAACATTGAAGCCTAATATGCATTCATCTATTCTTATTTGGGCACAAATAATTTTACTGTGTGAAGACCCTACATAAAAATGCTGATTTTTTTTCTTACTTGGTACATGGCGACACACATTTTCAAGTCTATTTCATTAAATTTGGCATAGATATTTATAAAATTGGCATCGTATGAACCAGTAGTCATAGTATAAGCAACATTGAAGCCTAATATGCATTCATCTATTATTACTTGGGCACAAATAATTTTACTGTGTGAAGACCCTATATAAAAATGCTGATTTTTTTTCTTATTTGGTACCTGGCGACACACATTTTCAAGTCTATTTCATTAAATTTGGCATAGATATTTATAAAAATGGCATCGTATGAACCAGTAGTCATAGTATAAACAACATTGAAGCCTAATATGCATTCATCTATTATTATTTGTGCACAAATAATTTAACCGTGTGAAGACCCTAGATAAAAATGCTGATTTTTTTCTTACTTGGTACCTGGCAACACACATTTTCATGTCTATTTCATTACATTTGGCATAGATATTTATAAAAATGGCATCGTATGAACCAGTAGTCATAGTATAAGCAACATTGAAGCCTAATATGCATTCATCTATTATTATTTTGGGCATAAATAATTTTACCGTGTGATGACCCTACATAAAAATGCTGATTTTTTTTCTTACTTGGTATCTTGCGACACACATTTTCAAGTCTTTTTTATTAAATTTGGCATATACATGTATATTAATGAAAATGGCATTGTATGAACATGTCGTCATAGTATAAGCTGAGAAGCATAATACGCATTCATCTATTATAATTTGGGCTCATACAATTTTACCGTGTTAGCACCATATATCAAGTTGCAGATTTTTTTAATATTCGCCACATACTCAAAGGCATTTTCATTAATATCTCAGAAAAATAGACCTATATATTAATACACATGGCATCTAAAGAACATTATATCATAGTTAAACATGGTTCCCAGCCAACCTGGAAATCAGGGAAAACCTGGAAAAAGACTTTCACTTTCACTATTGCCCAGTACAAATATATGGACAGAATGATTTTTTCACTTACCGGTATGTGGGTGTATGTTGGCTCTACTTCACAAGATACAGTCATTGTAGTTTAATTGAAAAACGCATCTTACAATGTGAGATGAGTTCTTGGTTCAAGCCCCAGTAGTGGCCTATCATGTGTGATATACAGAGCCATTATAATAAAATATACACAGTTATCTTTTTAAACAATACAATTAAATATAAGGAATAATGTTAAAGGGGCATTGCTGCTTAGCCACTTTTGGGATTGTATTGTGATTTTTGGCAAAATTTGACACTGAATAACAGGGTTTATATACATCCCAAGCATAAATGCTTCTAAATTTGTAAAAAAAAACAAGTCGAAGTGTGCAGAATATTAAAAATTTGCAACTTTCTGATGTCTAAAGGTCATTAAATGCCACTCAAAGTTTACATTTTTTGTACAAAATGACCCATTTTGTGCTGTTCATTATTGGTTAATGTTTTACGCTGTCAGGTCCAAAAACGCTCATTCTGTAGCTTGTTTGGACTATAATCTATAATGTGGCCAAGTTTCAGCAGATTCGACCCAGTGGTTCTGATTTTATACGCCGTGCCTAGCTTTTATTAGTCCACTACCGGTTTTACCGGAGGGGATTTATGGTTTGTGCTCTGTGTGTCCGTCAGTCAGTCAGTCAGTCTGTCACACTTTTCTGAATCCTGCGATAACTTTAAAAGTTATTAATATTTTTTCATGAAACTTGAAACATGGATAGATGGCAATAAGGACATTATGCACGTGATTTCATTTTGCTCCTATGTAAAAAATTCTGGTTTCTATGGCAATAAATAAAAAAATAAAATAAATTCTGACAATGGTGGAGCCGGTAGGGGACAAAATAATTTGCTTGACAATAGTCTTGTTGAGTATTACTCACTGACTTATGCATATGCGATCGGCTGTTTTCGGAGAATACCTGAGGTATTGTCATAGCTAGCTCATCGTGTCGTGTCGTGTCTTTTCGCCGTCCGGCGTCCGCCATGCTAAAACCTTAACATTGACCCATTGTACCCACAATTTTCGTACCCACATTTTTTTTCGTAACCAAAATGTTCGTACCCACATTTGTTTAGTACCCAAAATTTGTGTTCCCACATTTTCTTACCCAAAATTTTCGAACCCACATTTTTTTAGTTCCCACTCATTCCATCCCGCGAAACCCTTAAGGTGTCGCAACTCTAGTACTTCCTAATGCGGATATATATATGCGTGTATTATGTTGGCAACTCCTGAAACAAACACGCGCGTTTTCCGATAATGTTAGTTATATGGAGATTGTGATGATTGGCTTTTATGGAATGAGTGATGTATTGGACGTCATCATTGATGACGTTCATTCGAACGAATGATAAAGGGGGCTAAGTTTCATTAAGTTGAGGCATATAGCCGCGATTTGGGCTTCTTGAAAACTGGCCGAACACGTTTGCTGAAATTTGACATGTATATGGATCAGAATGCGATCTACCTGTTGGCGTAGGCGTTATACCTGGGAAAAATCTAGTTTTGGAGTATTTTGTGTTTAAATATTTTTTGTGGGAACGGGCACGCGCTCAAATAAACATTGTGACGTCACTTCACGAACAGCGCTAGAGATCCGCCATCTTGTAACGCGACAAAGAAACTCAGTGTTATTAATTCAATAAACACAGAAAAATATGATTGTGTTTAATAATCATTAATACAAATGTCTATATTTTGTGCAGTGGATGTTTATTCAGACAGATACGGCAGAATTATGTAAGTATCTTTGTGTACTTTACAGTAGATTTGATAGTGGTAAACAACTGCGTACCGGTAAAGTTCAATCTAGCCGATTTTACTACGCAAGAAATTTAAGTATCTCACTGGCAAAATGAGCTTGACACATAAACAACAACCGGATCCGATTTACATTCACATAATATTGTGGGAATCCGATGCAATGCAAATTACTAATGTTTGATAACGTTTGTTGAATTCGTTATATCAATATGCATTAACTTTCAAGGGGAATAATTTTAATTGAAATGTGCGATTCAATGACAGTGTTATATTGGGATAATAAGTCGTTTAGCCGTTATCATGATAAGTATTTAGTTTGTTGTGTTTCATTTTCATTAAAACATAGTTTTACTGTTTTATCCTTAAAGTAAAACAGTTCAGTAGTCATAATATCTTGAATTTTAAATATTGAAATAGATGTCGGATATTTCATATTTTCGGACGTTGCTACGTAAGCTAGTTGTCAATATAATTATTAATATACTGATTTACCTTTTACGCATACAGTTGTGCAACTGTTGTCTACGTAATGATACGCTATTTAATGTCTATAATGTCTTCCTGCCCCTGATGATAATAAGTCTTTAACTCAACAAACCCCAGCAATGTCAATGGTCTGTCAACATTAGAAAAATATTAGCTAAAGAAACTTCAGCGTACAATTTATATAGTATTGACATACCTGTACGCTGAAGCCAACCCTGTGTCGAAAGTCAACCAGAGTGGTAACATATTTATGTCACGCTATAAATCAAAGATTACTCATTTTCTTGGATACATTTCTACATATATTGATGAATGAATATAAATTACTGCACCGAGGAATATTTTAAGGTTCAAATGTTTCAAATGCATCTTACAATAGATGAAAATAACTCTCATCAGTCTGAAATTCACAATTTTGACACCATTGTCGCTTTGTCCAAGACTAGTTTTAATTTGGATACTTTCGAACGACCTTGACATTTTTTTGCTGAAATTGTAAACATCACTTTCGTTTTGTGAAATCTATTATTTGTGATTAACAACATAAGTCTGGTGGATTATAAAACTGATTTCAGTATGAATCGGGTAGTTTTAAATATTTACTTTTAGTTTGTATTTACACTACAATTTGTTCACAAAACAAGCCAGAATATTCTAAAATACCGGGAAATGTCATTCTGAATTTGAAAACACTTGAGCACATGGTATGTTACTAAAAGTAGAAATACCATCATATGACCGTGAAATCTCGGGAGATTCGCATTTCAAGAAAGTCTGTCACATCGCTGTTTTTCTCCATATGTAAGAGCAGAATAGATAAATTTTAAATGTTTAAGATAGTAGTTTGTGAAAGAATGTATCAGTTAAATGTGAAAAATGTCAATCTTTCCAATCAAGTGATTGATATGGGCTAATAACTGCATTTAAAAGCTGTTTTGGGCCGGTCTTTGTTAACTGTCCACTTTTGGGCATTTTCTGGTTGACTTTCCTAATGGGGTTGGTCCATAACTATAAAGTCGCGCCAGTCAAAAGTCATAAAAAGCGACATTTAAAGTTATGGTAGCCAGAATTAGAAAAATATGTACAACTGAGCAATCAATCATGACAGACTGATGTCTCAGGTTAGTGCAGTGATTTTTCCACCAGATTCTCACCAAGGTGATCCCGGTTGATTTCACCACAATTGAATATATGTCAGTACACAAATAAATTATACAGCAGGTAATGACAATCGATAAATGTCTTAGTTTTAATTTAATTGTTCGCACAAATTTGGACACTCTTTGTGTCTGAGATATGTTGGGTTAAATGACCTTTACAACAAAACATACATCTCTGAATCTGCGATACATTACAGTTAAAGTTTAACACATGTAAAATACCAGTATTCAGATCTGAAAATATCCTTAAAAACTCGTATGGTATGAAATACATATATCTTGTGACGTATTTTCATTTGAAATCTTGAATTTGATGACTGCTTGAATTTAATGACGACAAGTCGGACATGCAGTTAAATATTTTAATACGTCTATCGTGTGACATAATTTCATTTAAACTCTAGATTGTAACGACATTAGTCTGACGCGTGCGGCGTTATTTTGTTTAACAGTAAAACAAAAATTAAGTAGACTATCAAAAAAATACAAAAAGTGTACTTGTAAATAAAAACTCCTTCATTCCGTATAAAGATTGTACGTTACAGCAGAGCTCCAGATAACTTTTCTGAGTAATTTGGTTAATACCCACTACTTTTGAGTTCAATTGGGTATTTTCATATTCAATTGGGTACAAAAAAGTCGGTACCCACTACCGGGCACTTTAATTGACAATTGGGTACCTTTGTTTTAAAATTGGGTATGTTCATTGTCTTAAATTCTCACCTGCTTACCTGAATAAGCTGGTTGTAGTTCCACTCGTAATTGATTAGTTTCAGAGATTTTGTGTAATTATGTAGATGTATCCATAATATACAGTCTTGATTTTTAAAAAAAGTTCAACGATTTTTTCCACCAGTTTTCTTACAATGTAAGCACTGACAGCGATTGCCTCCGACATAATATCGTCAAGAATTAGTTTCACTATATTTTCCGCTTCTGATTTTGTGTTGCCTGCGGTTAAATATCTTAAAATTGAGTTTCTTTGTTCCTAGGATACGATGTTTCCATTTTTAAGGCCTCACGGTTTCGACATTTTCACAACAATAATACGTAGTCACAAAGACACTTTTTTCCGTACATATTATTGTGCTGAAGGTTATACTGAAAGCACTTGGACAAAGCGGAAAGAATCCGGGTATTTCTGACCAGGGTATTTCCGGGACAAATTTACTCATTATGCAAAGGAAAAATATGATATGCGTAATCGGCAATTTCAATTGGGTTTCGGAACGCATGGTTTTATTTTTCTATGCGTAATCGGCAATTTTACATTGGGTATTTACACAAATGCGCACCTTATCTGTAGCTCTGTTACAGTAATCTGTGAAACAAAGTCATTAATAAAACAAAAAAATATGTTTGACCACAACGGTGGCTAATAATGTTTACGAAAAATACAAACAATATAGATTTATCTATTACATAACATGTTAGAATTTTATCATGCATTTATAATCACTCATAAAGAGATTTCAATAAACAGTTACATGCATAGACAGTTTTTTTAAGCTAGTGTCTTTTGAATTCAGAAAATAATCAAGATAAACCATAAAATTGGAAAAAATAGATAGTAAACCATAAAATTGTGAAAAATGAGGCATTATTAATATGATTATAAATAACAGAATTACAATAATATTGTTTAAAAGTGCATGATTGAGTGCATTTTAAAATTTATATTATAAAATGCTGCTTGAATTTCTTTTTACCTTTCATATGTAAAAAAAGGAATATTATCTGCTAATGCAAAATATGCATAAGCTGGTTTATGGTCATTTCGTAGCAAAAGAGAAGAAAATAAGTGCATTAAATAAATGAATTCATATTTTTGTATCTGGAATAGTTGTACTTTAAATAGATCCTCCACCCTTTTATGGCCGAATAAGAGCTAAATTGCTTTCCGACTTGAAATGAAAAGGCATATTGGTTGATCGTGTAGCGTTTATTTGCAAAATTTGAGAGCCAATCGATAAAGCTTGTTGATGCCAAAACAGGTAATAATAATAATTTATTATCAGGTACATGTACACAAGCAAATAAGTATATTTAACCCTTTCAGTACGGGACCGAATTTTAAAGGCCTTTGAAAACAGTTTGGATCCAGATGAGACGCCACAGAACGTGGCGTCTCATCAGGATCCAAACTGTTTGCTATTCTGAAAAAAAAATGAAGAAAATGCTGATTTTAGAAATTCAGCAGACAACATTTTAGCAGACGACAAATTTCCCAGCATGCAAAGGGTTATTAAGATGCTTAAGGTGTGGAAGACTCATAACCAGGTTTGGTGTCCCTCAAACCCTAAGCGTCTTGTAATTCCTTATGCAGTTTGTATAGATAGTGCCGCATCCTGACACGTAAAGCTTGTGCTTTGTTGGCAGCGTTAGTTGGCTGTTAACAGGTTCATTGTGGTTATCTCCAACATCAGTCTGTCCGTCTGTCCTAGCCACTATCTCCTACACCATAAGCACTAGAACCTTGAAACTTAAACACATGGTAGCTATGAGCATTATGTGCGACCCTGCACTATTTGGAATTTTGATCTGACCCCTGGGTCAAAAGTTAAAGGGGATGGGGTGGAGACGGGTCAGAGATTTTCACTCATTTTTAGCTCGACTAATATATATGAAATATATATAATGGAGCTATCCTGATCACGTCGGCGTTACCCTTAGCGTGCACATGTTAAAGTTTGTGTACTACCCCAAATATTTTCTTTGTCCTTTAACAAATTACTTTTATATTTTGCATACATGTACTTCTTTACCAACATGACCCTTATCTATAAACAAGAGCAGACAACTGTATCAAGCATTTTGACAGGATTATTGCCCCTTTTATACTAAGAATATGCATACACTGTCACTCCAATATAACGCGGATGACGGGGTCCAAGCCACGCAACAGCGTTATAAACGGAAAGCGTTATAAGTTTTGAGCTAATTTATTTAAGGGGCTATAAAAACAGGTAAAGTATAGCCTATAATATAGGTCTTGTGTATCTTCATGCTGTGTTGTCAACCGCAAATACATGCATGTAAACCGAATCGAGCGATAACAGTATAACTACCGCTTTTCTAATGTGCACATTTATCCGATAATCCAATATAATTACATCACTTACGAAAAAATAATGTTTAACATTTATGACAAGAAATATGTTCACGAACTTCGTAAACAAATTCATATGCCTACGCCATTTTTCAGAAAAATTAGTACAGTGCATTATGGGACACAGCTTTCATTGGACGAGCGAATTTAAATTTATATTGAATGCAATACGAGGCAATACGATACATGTACAAAGAAATGTTTTATTGCGTCATACGCAGCATGTAAAAAACGTGCTTTCCGTGGACTTTCTGATAACTGGCAAAAATTTAATTGCATCTCTGTTAACTATTACACTGCGTTAGCATGTAAATAAATCGTCAGGATTTTTAACCAGGTTTTCCAAAGGAAAAAAATGGTTATTAGATTGGCGAATGCGGGCGGGCTGGCGGAACAAGCTTGTCCGGGCCATAACTATGTCGTTCATTGTCAGATTTTATAATCATTTGGCACATTTGTTCACCATCATTGGACGGTATGTCGCGAAATAATTACGTCGATATCTCCAAGGTCAAGGTCACACTTTGAGTTCAAAGGTCAAAAATGGCCATAAATGAGCTTGTCCTGGCCATAACTATGTCATTCATTGTGAGATTTTAAAATCATTTGGCACATTTGTTCACCATCATGGGACGGTGTGTCGCACAAAAGAATCACGTCAATATCTCCAATGTCAAGGTCGCCACGACTAAAAATAGATTTTTTTTAAAAACAAACTTATAAAGGGGGTTAATTTTGTTTGTTCATTTCAAAAGTTCAGTTTGACTTTTCTCCCTTTATCAGATTTTTTTTTTCACAATGAAAACCTGGTTTTGTGACAATTTTGTCCCTTGTTAAATGTATTTTTCGTACACGTACTGAAACATTAAACACACACAAAGATAACTTTATTTATCAAGCATGTGTAGCATATAATAAACAATAACACACTTACACAGCCATATTTTATACCAACGAAATACAATACACGATAAATACGGAACATAAACAGGTAATAGTTTTAAATAACTTTAATTTGATAATTATTCCGCTTGCACTTGCCTTATTGAAATTAGCGCATCGAACCGCTCTGATAGGGAATACATGTAATAAACACCGACTCGCTTGTTTTCACACCTTTATTGACATTACACAACAGATTAACACCATTTAGCTGTCGAGTGTCGTTTAACCTCTAATCGATTAAAATCAGTTAAACGGGCGGATAAAGCAATCAAGCTGTGATCGCCAGCTTCTTTGAATTTATGAAAATACATGAAGTTGCATAACATGGATTTGAATCAGAAATGGAAGGTTGGAGAAAAAAAGGGATCCAAGGATCCCCTGCGTTATATTGGACACAGCGTTATAACGGACCGCACTATATTGGAGTTAAAGTGTATTATTGATAAATCTATGTTAAAGTTTGCATACCACCTCAAATATTTTCTATGTCCTTTGACATATTGCTTTCATATTTTGCATACTTCATAACCAACATGATCCCAATCTATAAACAAGAGCAGACAACTGTATCAAGCATTTTGACAGAATTATTGCTCTTTTATACTTAGAATATGCATATTTTTGATAAATCTATGTTAAAGTTTGCATACCACCTCCAATATTTTCTATGTCCTTTGACATATTGCTTTCATATTTTGCATACTTCTTTACCAACATGATCCCAATCTATAAACAAGAGCAGAAAACTGTATCAAGCATTTGACAGACTTATTGGCATATTGCCCCTTTTATACTTAGATAATTAAACATTTTGCTTAAATTGCCATAACTTCTTTATATATGATCACATTTGATTCATACTTTGACAAAACAACACTTACCTGACATACCACAATGCACTGCACCCAAACTATCCCCCATGCCCCACCCAAGAATTCCCCCCCCCAAATTTTATTTTTATAATTATTTTTGAAACTTCATGTTTTAAATTACCACCAACCCACATAAACCACCCCTCTCCATGATGGCTTACATTAACCTGTCAAGCACTCGAAATCTCTTAAGACAATAGTTACGGTCAATCTCAACCATGCATGGCCGCATTACCAAACCTGGGGCGCCCCCTGGGTCAAACATGCGGCGTGGGAATACGCGTCGGCCTCTGCCGCACCATTCTTCACCAATTGACTTCAAATTAATACTAAAGATTTCTTATGACAACACAGTGTCTCGACCATCCATGTTCACATTACCCACCCCAGGGCCCCGCCCACTTTGGTGGTGAAGATCCCAAGCTATTTCAGCATAATTAAAATCCAAGCCATTTTTGTGGTCAAGACCCGAGCTTTCTCACCATAATTAAAATCCAAGCCAGTTTGGTGGCAGAGACCCCGAGCTATTTCAGCATAATTAAAATCCAAGTCAGGTTAGTGGTCAAGATCCTGAACTATTTCGGTATAATTAAAATCCAAGCCAGTTTGGTGGTCAATTTTTGTGGTAAAGACCCCGAGCTTTCTAACCATAATTAAAATCCAAGCCAGTTTGGTGGCGGATACCCTGAGCTATTTCAGCATATTTAAAATCCAAGTCAGTTTAGTGGTCAAGATCCTGAACTATTTTGGTATAATTAAAATCAAGGCCAGTTTGGTGGTCAAGAACCCGAGCTTTTTCACCATAATTAAAATCCTAGCCAGTTTCATGGCCGAGACCTCGAGCTATTTCCGCATATTTAAAATCCAAGCCAGTTTGGTGGTGAAGATCCTGAACTATTTTGGCATAATTAAAATCCAAGCCAGTTTGATGGTCAAGATCCTTAGCTATTTCAGCATAATTAAAATGCAAGCCAGTTTGGTGGTCAAGAACCCGAACTATGAGCATAATTCAAATCCAAGCCAGTTTGGTGGTAAAGATCCCAAGCTTTTTCAGCATAATAAAAATCCCAGCCAGTTTGGTGGTCAAGATCCTGAGCTATTTCAGCATAATTGAATTATAAGCCAGTTTGGTGGTCATGACCCCGAGTTATTTCAGCATAATTAAAATCCAAGCCGTTTTGGTGGTCAAGACCCCAAGCTATTTTAGCATATATTTTTTTGGCATAATTTTTTCTTACCCAATTGTTTTCGTACACACATTTTTTTGTACCCATTTTTTTCTGTTTTTTTACTGAATAATGCCCCCTTTTATAGTTAGAAAATTGAAAATTTGGTTAAGTTTTGTGTTCAGGTCTACTCTTATCCTATTTGTGTTAAGGTCTACTCTTATCCTAAAGTATCAAAGCTGTATCGTCTACATAATGTTATAAGTCATGTAACTGACATTTTTAAACATTTTATTTCTTTCCCATTTTTGTTTTTTTATTAAGGCGACATACATCAACTGTTTAATAATAATTATTAAGTCTACCTTTTTGGTAAAAATAATGTTTTTTAACTAAATTTTCAAAATGGACATTACGGACACATGTCATTTGCTGAATGTAAAAAGTAGCATAACTGATATTTAGTTAAATTTTCAGGAGAAGGAAAAAACTGCTTTATTGAAATAAAATAGGGATACTAACAGAGTAAAACAAACACATGGGCTATTTTCAGATTTGAATACTGGTATTTTACGCATATTTAGGCAGTTCTGTGTACCAAGGATAAATACAATACTTAAACATTCATGTACAATGCACAATACTAAAAACCTTAATTGTAACTGTAATGTATTTCAGATTCGGAGATGTCTGTGTTGTTTCTAAGGTCATGTGAAAAATTAAGTTTATATGTTTATAGGTTTAAAATTGCAAATTGTCCTCTTACTTGCCCTTGTATTTCAAGATAGAATACTTTCCTTCCCAGAGGAAAGAGATCTGGGTTTGAATCCCAGTTGGGGCTTCAGAGGATGATTCATTTTAAGAAAAATAAATATACTTGCTTTACTTTGTCTCTAACTTAACCAAATAACTCTTACAATGCCTTTACAAGTATGCAGTTTTTGATAATTCAATTATGCAAGAAACATGTATAATTTTAGGGTAGACTAAGACAGCAAACTAAGAATGGGCATCCATTTTAGTTTTTTTAAGTCAAAACAACAATAAATGCATATAGGAACACATATTTAAATTAAAAATGCAACAATCAGAGGACATAATCAATTAAATAGTAAATGACTACTTTAAATATTTTTGAGCACTGTTTGTTTTTCAGAGATTTGTGAATATGCCGTTTAATGTTCTTCCCATTGAACTAATGCAATATGTGCTATGGAACTGGAATCATATAGTGTTGGAAAGCTGATGTTTCACGTCCAGAGGGTCCTTGCTTCCTGAAAGCTGAAAATTGTATATGATCTCCCCACTCATTCCATCCCGCGAAACCCTTAAGGTGTCGCAAGTCTAGTATGGAATGAGTGATGTATTGGACGTCATCATTGATGACGTTCATTCGAACGAATGATAAAGGGGGCTAAGTTTCGTTAAGCTGGCGAGAATCACTGCGATTTGTGGCGCTTGAAAACTGATCGGTTACTTTTGCTGAAATTTGACATGAGTATGGAAAAGAATGCGATCTACCTGTTGGCGTAGGCTTTAAACCTGGGAAAAATCAAGTTTTCGAGTATTTTGTGTTGAAATATTTTTATGGGAAACGGCACGCGCGCATGACGTCATGAAAAGCGCTTAGGCTAGCTTCCATCTTGTTAATAAACAAAGAAACCAAGTTACGCGTTATTAATTCAGTTAGGCGTTTAATCGATAAACAAAGACGTAATAATTGTGTTTGAATATCAATCGGTAGTACACATGCATGTCTTTTGTGCACATTGTGGTTTTTTAATGAACATGACATAAATCAATGTGTTATTCAACGTATTGTGTGCGACGAGTTGAGGAAAGGTTTACACGGCTAGGCTTTCCGAGATAGATGTAAGTAAACACTGGTATTAGAATGGTATTCTATTTGTCCGATAATATCTTGAATATAAATGATATTGAGACAATTACATTATTAGGGTTTAATAATTTATTATCTAATCAATAAATAAACGCGAACAGCAAATCAATTGATTTCGTTTGTAGTGGAAACCGAAAGTAAACAATCCAACCGTCAAAATGGCTGACGACATAGCAACGTAGAAATAAACACTCATAAATTATTTACATAATAAGATCATCAGAAATGATGTAAAGTGAACGCTAATTCGCTGTTTTGTAGATAAGTATACGATCTATTGAAAATCCATAACATTTGACACAAAAACACCCGTGGATATGGAAATCTTCAGCGTAACGAAATAGCAGACATCACACGGCGTACGTCTCATCTGGGTCTACGCTGTTTGCGAAGGCCGATAATATAATGAATGGAAATGCACAAACTCAGTAACTGGCAAGCATATATGCATTAGTAGGTTGTTTCGTGATTATTCAGAAACGACTACATAATTCTTTTGGTTCAGCCAGTGCAACTAAACAGAAATAAGTATAAAAAGTTTCTACACCTGACAACAATGTGCCAACTTAATACAAGGTAAGTTGTATACATTATTTAAAATATTGCAAGCTTACAGTATACAACAATAAACACCTGGTACAATGTAATGTCATCGTTTTAATTTTAATAAGCCCGTGGTTAATTACCCTTTTTAATGTTATGGATCAATGCATCTCTAACACCTTCAATTGACTTGTTCATGAAAAATATACACCCTCAGTGCATGTTATCCCATACACCATCACTCACTTACTAAGGCTCGATTGGTCATTCTCGGCTCAGGTACTACTTACCGGTACATATACCCCGGGTACTCTTAACTTTACTTACATGTACCCCAGGTACGGTAAATAAACTTAAACATACCCGCAAATATTAGATTGTATCCGAGTTGTATATCCGCCCAAAATCTGATGTCGTTAAACATGCTACCGATTAACGTAAAACAATATTGTTAACCTTAAACAAACTTCTCTTTTAAAAAATCTGCATCAACATGCTTTTTAGTATGAGTGTTGAGAGGGCGCCGTAGGAATAAGCAAGTAATCAAGAATACGTCTCTGTTTCTGCTTTTATTTCCTTCATGTATAATGACGATAAGGATTGACGACTAACATTGACGACAATGATCACAAGCATTTACGACTAACACTGACGACAAGCATTGGCGACTAGATGTAACATTGACGATTCTCTACAATACATGAAATTAACAATAAAAAATGAAACATAAGATTATAGTACAACAGATATGCTTTTCAAAGTATAATATAATAGCATACACTCATTAAAATAAGAGATTTCATAAATAACAATTTGAAACATTTTCAATAAATATCGAAATATCTTATACAATATTCATTACACAGCATGAATTAATTGTTAAAACATAATATAAATACCAAACATGGTGTTCCCTATTTAACGGACCTCGCAAACCCAATAATGTTTCTTTAAAAATATCTATGGCTGTAAAAAGTGAACGTGCGACATCGCGGAAAATATTATACTTGATGACCTCATACAATGACGCGACTTTAAACAATTTAAGATTTAAAATTTAATCACATTAATAATTTTACAGAGCTCCAGATAAGGATTTGTGAAATTTGTAACGGTACTGCCACTGACAGAAAGACAAGGAGTAACGCTTAAAATCAATTAGTACTTGTACTGCCATATCCAAAAATACAGGTAGTACTGTACTACCCGTGTTCCTGGATATTGAAGGGTGTATAACTGACTTTACAGAAACATTTGTAGCAATTATAATAAATATATGTAGCTTCTTAAATAGTTATTGTATTAGGTTTTCCATTCTGAATTAGGATGCAAATACCACTACTCATTAAAACTCATGACTAATACTATTTCTTCATTTTTCTTGACAAGAAAACACAAGCCAACTAGTAAGCTAAGTAAATGAACACTTATTTCACTGTCTCATTCGTTTTCCATCGTGTTTTCTAACGTTTTAAGCCACCGATGCAATCAAATTGTTTAATATCGGGGCGATAATGTCTTTTTATGGGTTTACCGATTTAATGTGAGGATGGTTAGACGACACCGTATGTAGTCATTATATGACAACAAAGTGTTGTTTTGAACCGCTTTCGGTTAAGCCGGCATTCCATTGCGCGTCATTCTATACAAGAGTTACAATGTATGGCCCTTTGAAATTTTCCATTAACTGTACATATAGTGCAATTCTTGTCCGGGCTATTTCTCAGCAACCAATGACCGGAATTCAATGAAATTTATGGGAAACTTTACTACCAAGAGGACATGTGCATATTATCAGCCAGTTCTTGTCGGATGATTTTTCACAGTGTTATGGCCCTTTGAAATTTTCCATTGAACATATAGTGCAATTCTTGTCCGAGCTATTTCTCAGCAACTTATTATGGGAATTCAATGAAACTTCATGGGAAGCTTCACTACCAACAGGAGATGTGCATATTATCAGCCGGTTATGGTCGGTTGATTTTTCACAGAGTTATGGCCCTTTAAAATTTTCTATAAACTGTACATATTTATGTCGTGCAATTGTTGTCGGGGCTATTTCTCCCCAACTACTGCCTGGAATACAATGAAGCTTAATGGGAAGCTTAACTACCTCTAGGAGATGCGCATGTTATAAGTTGGTTCGGGTTAGATGATTTATTTAGAGAGTTATGGCCCTTTGAAATGTTTAAGTTGCTTAACCATCCATTGTATTATTTTGTCCAAAGTTATGCCCCTTAAGACGTTTCCTTTTATCTGAATATATAGTGCAATATTGTGACCAAAAAAACTTTGGGGAGCATCACCCGTCTCCGATTGTTTCTTGTTTATCATCAAATTTGATTTCATGCTTTGACAAAACAACACCAACCTGACATACCACAGTGGACACCACCCAAACTTGAAATAAAATCTTATTAGTTTGTTTTATGTCTTCACAAATGTTCAATTGATTGTGGAAAATATACCTGAAAATATACCTGAACTCAGAATCGTCTATAAAGTAGATGGTCCTCTTCCACTAAGAATATGACTATATTTCATTGACCTTATTGAATATGAACAATTTCCCCATGATAGCTTTCGTTATACTATCAAGCACTCGAATAGTCGAGCGCGCTGTCCTCTGACAGCTCTTGTTATGTCCCCCAGTCTATACTTGGGAACATATTGTTTTTGCCCTGTCTGTTTGTTGGTTTGTTTGTTTGTTGGTTTGCATCATACTTAAACATTGGCCATAACTTTTGCAATATTGAAGATAGCAACTTGATATTTGGCATGCATGTGCAATGTCTGATGCATGATTTGAATAGACACAATGTGCCTTTAGAAATATAGAAGAAATAATTGAAGGAAAGTACTCATTGGTGTATGCCCAACCAGAAGCATTTCTTAGCACAACAATTGGAAGAGCAATATTGAGTACATTTCAAAGAAATATCATATAACTGTTTCATGCATTGCTGTTGATGAAGCCCACATGATCATTGAATGGTAACTTTCCCAATTTTATACTTATTATATTCTGTATAATCTAGCTCTTTTGTCATAAAAAGGTTTTATTATCCAGCAGGTTTTGTGTTTAAACCTCACAAAGTTTGTTAGAACTAAGTCCCATCATATAATCATCATCACAATCATCAGCAGCATTATTATATTCATCACCATCATCATTAGCAGCTGCATCATTGTGTTGTATGAGCAGAATTCAATACAAATAAAAAAAACAACATTACAACTACTACTACTCCAAATAATTAACTTCTACAACAAGAACAACAATAACTACTACTACTACTACTACTACTTACCACGCATTCCCATGTGCAACATAATTTACCTTATTACAAAAAAACCCATGGAATTTGCAAAATGACTTAAGATGCTCTAAAATAAATGCAAATTCCAAACAAAACAACCTAAGCAATACATAATTAGGAAACACTACATTATTGAAACACTGATACCTAGTTCTGGCTACCATAACTTTAAATGTCGCTTTTTATGATTTTTGACTGGCGCGACTTTCAAGGCGACTAGTACATGTCTGTCTATACTATATAAACTGTACGCTGAAGTTTCTTTAGCTCAATGTCACACCTTATGTACCAGTCCTTTTATGTACCAAGCCTTTTATGTACCACTTTGAAACTTTATGTACCACCTATATATTATATAGGTGTTATAGTCCATTAATTCATAGCAGTATGAATGGGCAATAATTATCTGTGCAAACAACTTTGATTAAATTGACTCGAATGTTTTTTAAGTCAAATTTGAGTTAATCAAATATTGTTCCCACTATAACATTGCAAATTCATTGTACTGAATCAATTTGTTCTTGCTATCAAAAAAGTTTTAGTAATTTGGAAAAAAAATAAACATGAAAGAAGAGTACCAAATGACTAAGCAAAGCATATTTATTAAATAGTTAAACATACTGTTAATGGATCTTTTTGTTTATACATTCAAAAACTATTCTGGTTATGAATACATTAGTAAATTATATAAAAAATGAGCATAAAAATTGAATGGAAAACATACAATATTATGTTAAGAAAAACAAAGCTGTAAAAATCCTACCTGTTTTACTTTGCGTTTGATATTGCGATTAGCACATTTAGCATTTTCAGTATCTACTGATAAATAAATATATGAAAGTGCCAAATGATGATACCAGGGCGTCCTCCTCCAAATGTTCAATCCATCAACTTCCATTTGATTTCATCTCTAAATAATCCTCTCACAAATTACATGTATGTTAGATTCCTTGCAATGTTCACAGCGTTAATTTTGAATCGATGACGTCCTCAAAATTCAGAAGGACTTCAGGTATTAAATTGTAAATATTTATTTATATTTCGAAGATAACAGTCATTGCAACGTGTTTAGTGAATATTACATCGATAGGCTGGCATGAATAGTAGCTCCTTTTAAAGCACAAACTGCATCCAAGAATATATCATGGCTGACCCGGTTTGATGAGGCCTGTTTTTGATAATAATTAATTACTATTTTTACTTCCGTGTTCATAAGGTTTGCGGGCGCCATGCTGGAAATTTTCCGTTTCCCACAATGCTTAGCGCGCATTTACAGCGTTGACACATTGGGTCTATACCGGGAATTACCACGCGCCAGTTTTGGCGCCTGACGTCATCCCGCCGAAATTTTCATTGGCCAATTCATATGTAAACGTCATTGTATTTGCAAAAAAGCGGTAAACTTTAAAAGCCAGACATTGAGGGCAAAGCGCAAAAGTAAAATGTCTCGGATATTGCGGAAAAAAAACGCGCGTGTTAGTCAGTTTAATAGTTAGTTAGTTAATTATTTTGTTTAAAGTTCATATTGAAAAGTGTAAGGCAATAATAACTGAAACGGACTTATACAGATCTTCCACAAAGTGACCAACGGACTGTCGGATTACTAAAGGTAAGAAAACAGGCAGTTTATTGTCAATATTGACAAAAATCTGCGCAGATTTATTGGCTTTGCGTAATGCCCCTTTTCGCACTGTTTTCAGAAACTTGTGTTTACAATCACACTCGCATATGGAAATATCATGAATATCAGTGAAATGAACGCCTGTGAATGTCTTTGCTGCAACTAGTTTGTTGGAGTGTAACCTATATTATGCGCATGCGCTTTGATTGTTTTATTACATGCGGTATTGGCAGCCATTTAAAGAAATGTGAAAACAACACATTAATCTTACTTGTTCTCGTTCTAAATAATAGAATTTTTCAACAGCTTGGTCGAGTATCGAGGTAAATATATTTAAATGCGTTTGCATATAAACTGAACAACGTATGAAACGTGTAGATGATGCTTTTCTGCATTTATTAACGACTGCAATTGTTTGTGAAATACCATTGACATTGTTTTTTACTGTTATAAAATTGTGTATTTCAAATATTTGGGTATAATACGTGTGTCTGGATATATTAGATATATTATATGGTTGTTTTATATTGTGCATATACAATGGATAACTTATGAGGGCTTAGTGTGACGATTCAGAATACAATTTGAATCCTGATGAGACGCCATGTTTTGCGGCGTCTCATAAAGTGCAAATATTTCAAGGGAGACGACTGTTACAAGTTTCTGATCAGCACAAATTACACAATTAACTCCCTTTCTTTACGGGCTCAATGAAAATGCTATGTACACGTATAAAACTGTTTTAGCTGTGACAGATCCATGTTACTGTTTATTTGGTTTTGTGCATAATACAATCTTTTTCTTGATAATTTGTGTTAATGAAGATTGATTGTCTTTTTGCTCCATACTACTACTTGTTTGCAGTATTAAGAGTGTTATTGTACTATTGCATTCAATCGATGCACAGTCATGTGATGTTGGTTTGTCACTGCTTTACGGGGGGTTGAATTTGAATTACACTCACTTTAGTTATAGCTTTTCAGTTGAATTTAATTGTGTTTTTTGTATACACTCAGAATCTGTAATGATTACAGAGTTTTTATGTTGTAGTATTTGTAACTGATAATTTGTGGTTAAGGATTGAGACAAATTATGGTTAAGATTGAAGGATTTTATTTTTTAACAAATCGTTCTATGTTATATTTTATAATAAAATGCATCTTACATTGTTATTGAAAATCTCAAGTAAATGATACATTCTTACTCTGCACAGAGTCATGCCGTGTCTGATCGAACTCAGGGCCCTCAATCTGTCAAATCCACGGCCGAAATTCGGCCGCATTCACCCCTGAAAAGTATAATCCCCCTAAAAAAATATAAAAAAATTATTAACATGCCATTACAGTAAACTGTTTAGAGTGGCAAATGATTAAACACAGATCCACTTGCATATAAATCAAATCATGTTTGTCTTTTATTTTTCATTTTCGAACGATAATCCAGTAACTGTTAGATGAATTTTTCTTTGCGAGTAGACTGCATTCCAATTATCAAACACTTTTTCTGTGACATTCAGTTTATGCATTTCCAAAAAATGAGTTATTTGTATCTAAAACGTATGCTCCATCGTAGAATGACACGCTCTTTTCATTAATCCATACTAATTATATGATGTCCGTTGTAAATTCCATAGTCATTTGTCCTCGCTGAGCATCGTTATTTCTTTTAATTGTCCGCCATCTTGGATCACGTTAGCAACATGTGTGCAACGAACGTACCAGACTACACACACTCGTATATGTCACACTACTTTCGCGAACCAATAGTTAAGTATGATGTTGTTCGCCATTTTCACGGAACAGCGCCGATCGCGATGCTGGTTATAGACACTTGCTGGGGCATATGAAATTCCAACCATCAGAGCGACCTGCTAGATCAGTCAGGGGCGATAATAATGGACAGGGATATAAATATGCGCACAATTAAATATTGCAATCGGCTCTTTAATGATCGGCGAAAAAAACGAAAAAAAAATACGTTTTCAGGAATCGCAATAAAATTTTATCGGTCGTGGGGTAAAAAGTGGGTCAGTTGGTAAAGGGCAAACAAACTTAATTTTAATTTAGGCCATAATTCCCAATATTTTATTTCTTCCTTGAACACTCTATTTGGACACCTACTTTTAGCAGCTGCAAGACTACGCGAACTGCTTCTGTACATTTGAATTTTGTTAGCACTTTGATATTGTTCTATTTTACTCTGCAGACTTAGGAAAGAGGGAAATTATTACGACTCGAAAAGAGACGGCCGCCATAATTGAATTTTAAAACTCTCAAATGACAACGTGTACGCATTGTCTGGGAGTTAAATACTGTATGCTGGTACAGTACAGGCAACGTGTACTTTGACAAACGCCACTCGTTGCAGTGTTCATTTTACGGTGTTCGCTTACCAAACGACCCTCGCGATGGGTGTTCAAATAAAATATTTGCGGGGGCCGTTTTCCATAAGGTGGACACCGCGAATCACCGCGGACCCATAATATCTACCGCAGTGTTCATCGTGTTCGCTAGAAATAAATTATTGAACATTAACATAGGTCGGTACCAATTTGCAGAAAGAATCTACCGTGCGTTTGAATGTTATAGGTGTCGTTTGGTGTCTAAAAAATTAACGAAATTACGAACAATCACAATCGATTACCGCATACATGCAAAAATTCCCGTCTCTGTCCATTACCCGATAATCCCGAGATTTCCGATTTCATGCAAATTCTGGTCAATGTTGACGATAAAAGTGTGATAGAAATGCAAAAATCACAAACGTTCGCCATATCTCTAAACTATCAAATGAATTTCTGCATATGTTTCTATTTAAAGATTTGATGAAATAAGCGCCCATTCAGAACAGGTGTATTTTAACATTCGTAAATCACCTGACGCCAAGTGTGCGCGTTCTGTAGAGTTCATGTTCTGTTACAAATTCTAGCCACAAATAAATACATGTATATATGCCCATGATATTTTCATTTTCTTTGTTCTAAACCATAAAATGCGCGCAAAAATTGGCGTGGGTGTATTTATTTTTGACACAAAATCTTCGTAGCGCAGACAACATTGGGATCTTTTAATTTCAATTAAAAGTTTCGTAGTGAATTTCTTCTCAAGTACCAGGGTAGCTCGCGAATGATTTGGAATTGACATTTCATCTGAATAAAATTAAAATCAAACACGCTGTAACACGCTATATTTAGATTTCATGCAACATGCACAAGTCATTTTCTGGAAATCGGGAAAAATGAAACCCAATTTTGTGAAAACAAAAAGGGCAATTGCATTGATTAATACCATAAAAGTTAATGGTATTGATCATCTCAACACTTAGTTTTAGTTTCCGACTTAACGTACTGGCCGAGTTTAAGTACACATAAAAAATGTGCACATAATATCTACATGTACATGAAGTATATGATTTTATTTTGTACATGTACATTTAAAACGTGTGAATGACCCTCGCAGAAAGGTGTTTACGGTGGCTGCGCAGCAGCGCGGTGATCACGGGTGTTCCCGTTAACGATAGCGTGCAATCGCCGCAATTTCGGGTGTTCGCCGAACACCGCGGTCAGTAGCGTGTCCGCCCCCCGCGAAATGTCACCCATCGGGAAAATTGAACACCGCGGACACGTGTTTTTGTCAAAGTACACATTGCCTGTACTGTATGTGCTCATATTGCACTTAATTTGTAATTAAAGGTAATTACCATTTTCAAAAATGCGCTAACGCACGTCAGAAAGCACATTAAATACACTGTCGGTCCTATTGAAGACAATTAAAATGTTCACACTTAGCTTAAATTGTTTGCAGAAAGTAACTTCCATAAAGGCAATTACTAACTGTACATCACTACATGTGGAAAACAGACGTTGTTTCAGTTCGGTAGATGTTTCAAAGTTTGACACGCTGAGTACACGCACATGCAAACTACCGTGTTTAAAGTTGTAAAGCCTTACCGTGTGTAAAGTTTGCCTTTGTTCATTTTAGTATCTTGAAGTTCAATCGAATCAGCAATTAATACAAATAATTAAAGTTATTATATAAAAGTTCTTTAAATCAGCAATTCCTCCAAATACTTCAATTGAATTTGAAATGATGCATTTCGAGGCAGAGCATTTTATTTAACAAGTATAATACATTCAGTATTGAAATACAGAAAGGTAATATTTTTTGTCTTATAAGATTATTTATTTTTTTAACAATTATTAAATTAAATTGCTCCCATCCGCTAGACGACAACGCTTTCACTATGTACAGAAGCAGTTATAGAATATACCATAACCGGTGTTACTCGGTTATTATTGCTGACCTGAACAATGTAAACAAACGAGTCCTGAAGAGGGGATAAATTGCATTTGATTTAAAATTAATGTAAATACTTTGTTGTTATTGATCTAACATATGTGTGGAACAATTAAACTATGAAAAAGGGCATATAATATGTGAAAACGGGAGGTCCGTACCTGTAGCAAAACCCTAGTGGTTTTGGCTAGAAGTACGGATCCGTACCCCTAGAACGAGATTCTAGAGGTACAGATGCGTACCTGTAGTCACTTCCTTAACAGTTCTACATGTATATATATACCCTTTTTTTTTCTCAATAGATTCAAAACAATTATGAATAACAACAGAACTCAGGCTTTTTCCGCTCCATTTTGGGAAAACGCCACACTGGAATTTTGGGAATTTCGCGTCGCGAAAACCCCCATTTTGGGAAAAAAATTAATCGCAAAATTGGCTCAATTGGGAAAAATTATCGCATGCAAATTATTTAAAACAGTGTTTCTTATATTTCAAAGAAGCCGTTAACTGGTAAATAACGACTATTTTGATAACTTATTATTAAAATTTTACAAAATATTGTGAACATGTGTGATTAGTGCAGGTTTTTTAATCTGAATTTGGGGAAAAGGCTTGGCCTTTTTGAGGTGAAAAAAATCGCGGGAAGTGCCGGATTTTGAGGAAAATAAGGAAAGTCTTAAATAATCATTAACATATTTTACATTTCTTAAAACAAATTCAAGGCAACAGATAATTTAATTATGCAATACTTTCTATTTTCTACACCAGATCAGGTCAACTTATATATTTAAAGGGTAAAAAAAAAAAAAAAAAAAAAAATTTTTTTTTTTTTTTTTTTTTGGAATTGGGAATTTTTTTTTTCAATTGGGAAAAAAACAACCAGATTTGCATTGGGAATGGGGCCGAATTTCGGACCCGTGGCATAGGGCGGAAAAAGCCTGGAACTGGAAATACCCGCGGGCGCGGGAGACCAAAGAAACGACAGTTTCAGCAGAAAAAGGTAAGAATACTTACCTCAATATTTACTTACTTGACAACAGAGCTTTTTCTCTGATTTGTGTAGCGGCCCTGACCCCCTCACTCTGGAATAAATGAGTTGCTCATTTAAAAAAATACACCAAATTTTCCTTATTGAAATAAGCAAACACGTGTTGTTTTCTGAATGGTATAAGTAGTGTAACTGACATTTTGTTAAATTTTCAGGAGAAGCTAAAATCTGTTTTATTAACATAATAAATACTTTTGAGTATTCCAATTTTATTATCAGTGTTATAGTAAAATTTGTAAAACAAAACACAACTACATATTGAGATATCATTAAAAACAATACAAAGTTAAGAAAGAAGCAGTTACCATAATTTTATCAATGAAATATTTTGAATGCAAAAAGTAGCATAAGTGCTCTTAATATATTTCGGAAATATGCTTTCCTGAAAACTTTACAAAATGTTAGTTACACACAAGTTATTACATTCAGTACACGATATGATTGTCTTTAATTAATATGTAGACTTTTATTCTGAATACTTGAAATATGTGTTGATTGAATTTTTTTTTAATGATAATAGAAAATTCAACTATTTTCATTTATTATGCCCCCCTTCGAAAAACAGGGGGTATATTGTTTTGCACATGTCAGTGGGTCCTTCCATCGGTTCGTCCACCAGATGGTTTCCGGATGATAACTCAAAAACACTTAGGCCTAAGATCATGAAACTTCAAAGGTAGATTGATCATGACTGGCAGATGACCCCTATTGATTTTCAGGTCCTTAGGTCAAGGTCACAGTGACTCGAAATAGTAAAATGGTTTCTGGTTGATAACTCAAGAATGCTTACGCCTACATTCATGAAACTTCATAGGTACATTGATCATGACTGGCAGATGACCCCTATTGATTTCTAGGTCACTAGGTCAAGGTCACAGTGACTGGACACAGTTAAATGGTTTCCGGATGATAACTCAACAATGCTTATGCCCAGGATCATGAAACTTCATAGGAACATTGATCATGACTGGCAGATGACCCCTGTTAATTTTCAGGTTACTAGTTATATACATGCCAGGGGTGGCGAAATCTAAAAAAAATATACTTGTCCACGGACAACCATTTAGGAAATTTAACTTGTCCGTTGCTGAACTACACTTGTCCGTTAATGTTTATATAAATTATAAACGCATTTATTAATTAATGTAAAACAATGTGGAATATACCAAAATGAGTATGATTTGCTAGTTTTGTTTATAGTTTAATTTCAATAGTACATTCATTATAGCAGTATATTATAAACAATATAAAGACTTTCTAAAACTTTTAATCTTGCAAAGCTAGTGTTATTAAAACATGTGTTGAACATAAGTGCAACGTAATCTTAACAAATTAAACTAGTTCAATATGTCGACCTCATCGGACTGAGGCTGTGCGCCGCTACTGGTAGCAATTTGATTATCATCAACTGGTAACCATTGAAAATCTGTTAGCCAAGTTTCTTGAAAAGTTCTGGTGCGTTTAATAGATCATATTTTTTTATCATAATCTTTGTTAGTTTTTTTGGGAGGTGGACTGCTCAAAGCTTCGGGTTTTTGCTCCGTTGTTGAAGATTAAAAAAAACTAAATGTTCCATTTTTACCATTAAAGTCGTCTTAAATAACAAGGTACACCGTGTTTTGATTATCTTACGTTGATACTTTTTATTTCCGTCTGATTGTAAAAATAAAGAAACCAGTCTGTACACTGTCTAACAGTCAGGCCGAATGTTTAAAATGCGGCATGTTCCTGGTCTCTTATAGAATAAGGGAGATCACTGCGCAGGAGAGTGCCCGTATTTTAGCTTGATTGCTCCGCAAATAGCACTGACAATGTAATCGCATGTCAACATCCGGTTTTGTAAAACTTAATTATGGCTTTAATACAATGTATTTTTTTGTATACCTGGACCCGACTTTTAAAAAACTTGTTGTCCACGGACAACTTAATTGAAAAAAATCAGTTGCCCAGACAAGCAAATGTACGACTCGGGCAACTCGGACATTTGATTTCGCCACCCCTGCCTGCTTTATGTTCCCAAAAAATACAAGTTTTATCAATCGGTAAAATTTATCTGCACAGAAATAATTCCCATATTATGCTACTCACAAGTTTTCCAATTCCATATAACCATACTAGCCGGACTACTTTTAATGAAGTCACTTTGAAAAAATAAAATTATAAGAGCATTCTTCGTTAATTATGAATGCTTAAACTCATTTTTTATTTCCCCGAAGGAGTGCATAATTATAGTGCACTGTCTGTCGGTCTGCCCTTCCGTCACACTTTTGCGTTTAGATTTTGAAAAATTCTTATAACTTTTATGTCACTTCAGATTTAACATTCACAGTTGGTATGCATGGGTGTTTCGTCAATTAATTACTGGAAACCAGTCGAATTTTCATCCGGGTTATGTGAAAGCCAAGATATAAAAGTTAAAACAGAAAAAAGTCTCACAATTGGCGTTCATACACAAACAAAATAAATCGTTCAGACTCGGAAAATATTAATTGCGTTGACGCATTTTTTAAGAATGAATCATAAAAAACCGTTAAACCCAGCAGGATTCGGAGGTTCATGTAATCAACATAGATTAATACTGTAGGATTTTTGTGAAAGTGAAAGTAGACAATCGGCAGCTGCCGCACCTTTCCCTTCCAATACTGTAGCAGATCTAGTTGTCTACCCATTCATCATGAAATTGAAATCAGAATATTGACATCGTTCCCCGGCCCCAGTTGAAAACATTTCCCATTATTAGATCTACCCCTGCATTTTTATTTAGGACTTTGACTTTAATATCATACTTGTTTAAGAACAAAAAGGTCAAAGACATGCCTCTTTTTCTAAAAAAAATCCTGAAGTTTGTAGGTAAGTTATAGACATTGAAATGAACAGTTTTTATTTTTCCCCAAAATATGTCTCTTTCGCGCTCTATTTTCCCCTTTTACCCAGCGTCCAGCGTCTTCCCCTTTTTCTGAAAAAAAAACCTGGAAGCAAAAAACTGTTCAATTAAAATAAAAAACTTTATTCAAATTTTGTGATTAGTATTATTATAACACTTGAAAACGAAACAAAACTCAAAATTGATTTCTTTTTTTTTTAAATAACAAATTAAAAAAGGAGCAGTTATATCATAATTTCAACACTGAAATATTTTGAATGCAAAAAATAATGTAAGTGCTCTTACTGTATGTAAGAAAATGTCGGAAAATATATATTCTTGAACAATTAAAAAAATGTCAGTAACCCTAGTTATTACATTCAGTAGACGATATGTCTTCCGATGGAGACGGCTCTTGTTTTTAAATTAAATGATTCAATTTGGTATATAATAAAAGGAAAATTACACTAGTCTATTGTTACAAGTGCTTGTATTAGTCTCGTGGCTTGGGCTTTGATTGTAACCAACTTGTATTGCGAGCTGGAAAGAAAGAAATGCGAGTTAAAATTTTAACAACTCGCAATTTTTTGCGAGTTGATAAAAAAAGTAAATTATTGGAGTCCTGAGTCTGACATGCTACACACTTGTACCCAGAGCTCCAGATAACATTTGGTCAAATTCTTATTTTGCCCCCTATTTTAAAAATTAATTATTATTTTACCCCCTATTTATAAAATTTAATGTTAAATAACTGCTTATTTGTTAAATCAATTATTTCAAGCCAGGGCTATTGCTGTTTCCATGGCTCAGCTGTTCTCCCGGACAATGAACCTGAAGGTTTTTAACCGCTTCAGATTCACAGTCATTTACGCATGAGCTTATAGGTTCATGAATTATTGACAAAACCATGCTTTGGTTATTTGGTTATTGAGAATCTGGTTGAAAGAATTCATGTGGTGTGAATTTTTTACACATAAAGGCTTATTTTGCTTCCAACGCTTCAACACACCCCTTAAGTCGCCTCTTTTTATTTTTTATGTAATGACCATTGGAAATGGAAAAAAGGCCCAAATTTTGAAGGAAAGAAAACACTTGACATGGGTGTTTCAATTATGTCGGCAAGAAGGTCCATGAAGGTGCTTTGTCTACCATGAAAGTCGCAGTAGATAAAACAGTTGAGATGAGAGTAGACAATGATGCACATGAAATCTTTCCTGCAAGTCTGGAGTTGACATTTTGAATAAAGATTACTGTGTTGATGTGCATGGTTGCTTTGTGGATTATCAAAAAGAAAGAGACTTAGTATTAAATGCTGCTAAAATCTTATCTCACGGAGTGCAATTGGAATTATTCATGTATAACTGTATTTTTATTGTAAAATTATGTATGTGTTCATGAAAATATGTTTGAAATAAACAAAACCAGTTCCATGTATGGTACAATTATTCTTCAACTTCAGTCACACATGTTTGACCTGAAAAAAGTTTTGGATAGCATTTGAAATGTATAGCATTTAATCATTTGTATTATTGAAATGCATGTAACAAAAATGACAATTAATAAAATATATATCATCAACGCCTTGATCCCAGCATTTTCTTTTGTCCGGAGCTTATCTCTCATTTGGAGCAGCAAGATAAGAAATGAAGTGAATAATTTCTGTCATACTTAATATTGCAGGAAGGAAGACCAGATGATGTGATTAAAAAGGATAAGTATATGGTTGCTCAGTCTACCACACAGGAAAGTATAGAAATATCCAATGCTAATACAAATGTAAATAAAACAACAACACAAATTTTAACTTTAGAAAATTTGCTTACTCTTGGCCCAATTAATGTTTTGTCCGTCACAACTGAGTTTGGTCTACAGGATTCTGTTTTTGGACCCTGGGAGTATAAAAATGCAAGAAACTGCATCATAAAGTATACCATTCAAGGCTCAGACATCAGTAATTCAATTCGACTTGATAGCATGTTAACAAGAGGAATACCAAGTACTGAAAGATCATCCCTCGCTTTCCGTTGGTATTCATGGATTCGTTTGAAGGCCATTGCAAATCAAAAAAATTTACCAATAAACTCAGTGCTGACGAATGAGGGTCAATTTCTTTCACTTCTACACGAAGTAAATCTTTATTACACTAAATATTCAAAAGCTTGTAAAGATGAAGGCTTAGAGCCAAATCGTGGACCACAATCCCATGAAGATGCTTGCAATTTAGAGCGCCTTCATTATTATGGAAAGGGCACAATAAAGTACTACAGAAAAACAACTTTCTTGCAGCTAGTTGCAAAAAGATATGGAGAAAATGTAAAGGCTGAATATTTGGTAGACCCAACTACACGACTCATAAGTTGCACAGACTATGAGGAAATATTAAGGGACGTTCATACACAAATTATCAACCATCATTTAAGACACGAGAAGTTGTTAGAGAACTTTGCTGGGCCTCAATGTAATGAGGATCGTCTTAATAATGAAAGGGTCAACTTTGATGTCAAATTTACATCTGCCTCTTCTAAGGCAAAACAGGAACTTAAAACAAACTCGGACTTGCCTTTACAAAAAGTATTAGAACCAACAGAAGCAGACACGAGCGAATTTTACCTTAGAAAATGCAATCTTTGCAGCAAAGTCCGATGGTTAGGAAAGAGAGCAGCTGAAAAGTTTGTCTTGGGCTCATATGTATATGGTAACCTTCATAAACAAGTACAATTCTCCTGCAATCTGCTTCATGGCACTTCATGTGATGAGGAAAATGACATTATTCCTCTTCCATGTTCTGAACCAAGTCCACAACTATGGGTAGCATACAACAGTCTGCACGAGTCAAAACTTACACCAGTTGCTTTTGTGTTGAAAACAATAAGCGAAGTTAGTGCAGGTGTTGAACATGTTCAGATAATGGCAAAATATGCATGCACGAGTCAAGAATTTGACATAATCAAAGGCAGGGCAGTATACACTCAGTCTCTGCCTTCGGCATGTGTGAAGTTTGTTCAATCTTTGACTACTGGTCGATTTAAGTCTTGTAAAGAAATACCTACTTTCAAAAAAGGAAAGCTTAATATAATGAAACCACGCGAAGCTCTTGTTTGTCAATCATGGTTAGATCATAGCGAGCTGTCATCTGAAGACCCATCTGCTCAGCACACTGTCCTAAATCTAAGTGGAATTCGTGATCTCCATGCAACATATGGTGCCATGAAGATGATCCATTGCTCTCAATGTGGAATGTGTTCACCTGGCTTTGAAGCAGATGCAGCTAATTGTATAGACGTTCCTGAAGCTGGCCAACAGATTCCACTGTCAAACTCTTTTCTTCTGCAAGCTTTAAAGCAGTCTCAGGTCTTAGCAGGGTCTAGTGTCACTCTCGACTCAGCATTTTCAAGTGCTAGAGTTTATAATGATGAAACAGTAACAGGGATATGTACAAATTGTTCAAAATTTTGCAAAATAGATGATGGAATTGTATCATTGCTGCACAAAAAGTCTGCTGCTGAAGAGAGTTCTCAGGGAACCACTGTTGATAGTCAGCAATCCCTTGATGACAATATTTCAAATATAAACCCTTATGGTCCTGAAAATCTGATGGCTCTTGATGTTTTTCAAGATGAGGCCTCATATCAGCATGAAATTTTCATGGACACTTTATCTCAGGCTGAAAAACTTGTTCTATCACCGATCCATGCTGTAATAGTTATATTGCGTTCTCGCACAAATAATATTCCATTCTCCAGATATGGATCAATATCTTTTGCGATAAAAGAACCAGTCAAAACTAAAGCTCTTCCTTGGCACACTTTTCAAAAGTTGCCATTTGTTATCATGGTCTCTAAGCAAGAAGATGGGAGCATTAATGAAGCTAAAATTAATATGGCAAAGATTGTTCATGCAAAAGAGCTTATGGAGCGTGAAGTGACTTGTCCTGTATATGGTACCAAAAGACCATTTTACAGGTACTGTGATAAGGTTCATACACCTTTTACAGTAGCTGCCATGGAGAATCTAGCAAGTCAGCTATCAAATACAAGCACAGCTGTTTACCCAAATGGTTTGAGAAAAATCAATGTTGAGCTAATCCATGAGCGTGCTTCTAAAAGATTAACTCTTCAGCTGTTCTCTGAATGGATAAACTCTGGTTTTATTATCGGAAGTGGCATAAAAGATGCGATTCTAATTGAAAATCAAAAAGCCACATCCAGCTGCCTTAACATGGAACAAATTGCAAATCTAATATGGAACGATCTAGCAAAGTTCATACTAGAGAATCAAACTAATGACAAACTTAACCATGATGAAAATCCAAATGAAACCATAAAAATAACACTCACTGATGTTGTCTTGTACGGTGTTCAGAGAAAATGGCTCAATCCTAGCACAGATGTTTCAAATGCATCACAAAAAAAACATTGAACAGGTATTATTACCTGAAGATGAATTGAAAAACCTAACCTACCTATGTTGTGAAGAAGTAGAACTTCTCCTAAGGGAGAGCAGCAATGATGAAGGAGATTCAGGTAGTGTTGCACAGGGTGGAGTTTCTAACTTGTCTGAAAACCCAGAGCAAATTCTCAAGAATGGAATGCAAAACACAGTGTTACAAAGGATCTCAGCACCAGATGTGGACCGCCAGAACCCTGTTGCTGAGGATACACAAGGATACCTACAAATGGCTTTCCCGGATGTCTTCCTCACTGGTGATGCATGTCCACACCAAGAACGTCCTCGTAGCATTAAAAATAAATCAGGCAGCTACAAATTTGCTTACCTGTATTGGGTATGCGCACAAAAACGAGCGATGGTCAATACTGAGCTTCAATTTCTAGTTCATAGCATGATTAAACGAGAACATAGCAAGGGAAAGGCCAAGCTCGCTCTGAAAAGTGATGCCTTTGAAACAACTGGAATACCTGTAAAAGAGGATTTAATGCAAAATGCAGAGCTTCGTGACTGGACCGTATCAAACCTAATGATGTTCAAGTCATCAATACCGGATACAGCTCCATTCTGGAAAAGGTCAAGGGATGATGCAATAGCTGTTCAACGGGATTGGGAAGAAAGTGTTCCTTGGCGAAAAGACAAAATGCCAATGTCAATTATGCTGTTCCAGATTCGTGCTCCACCGTATAACCATCACCCGGCAATTCACAACGTCTGTCCAGGTACAGAGACCCTCTCCATCCAGAGTGACCAAGAATTTTTGGAAGGTCGGCGAAGAAACGTACTACAGTATCCAAGCATCGTATCGTTTATGTGCGCATTGATGGCAGAGCTGGACACAACGTTTTTATCTAGAATTAAATATGATGGTGATGCCTATTTTACACGGTTTGAATGGGGTGCAAATGCCAATCCACATGCTCATAGGCTGTATTTTAGTCGTGAGTTCAGTCAGCACATGGACAGCTTGAAACTAAATATACAAAACTGCCTTCAGAGTGCCAAAGACGAATGTTTAAATACTGGCCAGGATCTCGACAATCCTCTTGTTCAAGACACTATCCGTACTAGGGTACTCGACTGTTGGGATCATGCTAGGCAGGATTACATTGAATATATGCGACCATTCTACACCAACTGGAATGCAGGTTTACTAGCAGATGGTAAAAACAAGACATTTGATTTCATCTATGAAAGGACCTCCGCCATCTGCAGACTGAACATGGCAAGTGTGATAGACAATGCCCTCACAACCGGTGATTTTTCAACATTGGACACAATATATGTGACTGTTGTCAATGGAACATGTCGCCACTTAGGTCATACAGGAATAAACGATCAGCCTTCCAAGACAGATAAATGTGCAGTGGTTAAGAAAAAGCAATCGACATGCAAGGAAACAGGGAATAAACAGTCCACAGAGGTTATTACCTGTAAAAGGCGAAAACCGCAACCAATGAATAAAGTACCCACCATTGAGCCTGACAAACACAATAAGAAAATTTTTCAACTTCAGTTTGAATGTAACGACAAATGGTTTAATGGTCATGATCCTTTTGAGATTCTGCATGTTCTTAGCAATACTGATGACAAAGCTGTTGTGCCAGAGTTTCTCAGAAAACCTCCAGTAATAGAGGTCAGTTGTTGCCAAAATAAAGACAATGGGGTGCAGGACTTTAATCTTGAGTTCTTTTCAGATACTGGTGACTCTGCTACAGAGTATGTTACTAAATATGCCTTTAAAGATGCAATTCCCACTAAAACATCTAACGAAGTGCTCATAACTGCAATGGAGAAGTTGCAAGATGGTGAACCAATAAATCAAGGTGCTGTTCAAAAAATGTACAATAGCCATGCCATTGCTGGAACAACATCTATCTTTCAGGCAACTCACCTCAATCAAAATATCCCACATGTTCTTTCAAATGTTAACATCAAAAGTTGCAGTGTATCTGGTTTGTCTCTGCTGAGAACTGACTATGATAAAAAAGATGGCGAAGACTACATTCTCCCACCTCTCATTAAACAATTTGATGGGCGACATGGCACAACAGCTGTTTTCATCGAATGTGGCAAAGAGTCGCAAAAGCTGAAGGCAGAGATACAATGCAACATGTGTCTACATCAGTTTTGTGACTTGTTTGATGTTAAAGAAATTAAACCCAATGATGGTGCAAGATTCTTACAATTTAAAAGAAGAAGTACTGCAAGAAATGGCAGATTGAATGCATTAAAGCTCATACCTTGCCATGGTATAAGAATGGCAAATCCACGTGGAAAACAATATTGGCACTATTGTAGAACACTCTGCCTTTGGAAGATTCCTTGCCACAAAACTACTGACTTCTCACCAATTGCTGAAGATGCAGAATCTTTAAAGAAAGCTTGGATTGATCTATTCAATCAAACATTTCTTGATGGTAATGGACTTCCACCATGGGCATACAAATTTTGGAAACATCACCATCTTCCTCGAAACAACAACTCTGATTCAGATTCATCCTCAGACGAAGATGTAGAAGAAAACCAGCAAGCTTGTGCAGTAGATGCAACTGATGACACTAATCTTAGCAAAATTAAAAGCAGTGAATACGATTCCGCTTCAAAACCGATAGCACGACCCGGAAATGAACAATTTTATCAAAACCCCGTTGATCGCTTGCGGTCTGCCCCGCAGCAGGGCATAGATTCCAAGCCATGTTTCAGTGATTCTGACGTTTTAGCTAATCCTGAAGGTGTTGATTTTATGAAGAGCTGGCTAGGAGAGAATGTTATACCTTCTACGGCTGAAATACATGCTCATATTTCAAATCTCACAAACACACAAGGAGTTTTGTCAAGTAATTCATTTGAAGCATCTTCATTAAATGATAAACAAAAGATGGCTCATGACATTGTTGTTCATTATGTTAAAATTAGATTAAATTGGGAAAAAAATAAACAAGGACCTCCCCCAAACCCCTTGCGTCTCATTCTAATAGGCAATCCAGGTACTGGAAAAAGCTGGACACTAAAATGCATTATAAGCAGTGTAATAAGCCTCTTACAATCTAACCCTGATTCAGATGCACAGGTAAGCACTTGGACAGACAGAATCAAACTTGCAGCTCCCACAGGAGCTGCATCAAGTCAGATGTACTTCAAGTCAGAGACTTTGCATCGACTTTTTTGTATACCTGTCCATCTAAATGAAAAAGATTTGCGTCTGGAAGAAACATCTGCCACATATTCCAGACTTTTGCTCAATTTTGACCCCCAAAAATTCTTTCTCCTCATTGTTGATGAGTTTTCCATGCTGTCACGAGAGATGTTTGCCTTTGTAACTGAACGACTGATTCAGTGCAACATTGATCTCGACAATATTGGCATTGTTCTTATTGGGGACCCAGCACAGATTCTTCCGATTGCAGCTGAACCTCTCTGGAGCGCTCGTTCGTACACGCATGAAAACAAAAAATGCAGTTCCCTTTCTATTAATGGTTTGATAAGGTTTAGACAGGTCTTCAAATTTCCACCGTTACAAACAATACCAAACTATGACAAATGGCAATCCTTAACATCGCCTAAAGATCGTCTTTTATCAGATGATATTACTGCTTGTCGGAAAGATCTGATGCTGGGCCAATTTGATGCTGTGTTTTTGACTGAAGTCAAAAGAACAGATGTTGATCCCATTAGTCAATGTTTCACTGGACAAGTGCTTGTCAATATGAGGTATGGTAAAAAATGCAGGGAAAAAGAAATGCTATTCCTTAGGAAAAACTGTGCAACAGAACGTGATATGAAGATGGACGGGAAGTGGAACAGTGCACATATCATCCATGGGTATCATTTTCATTCAAAAAACCATGAAAATAGGTCAACTGTTGAGTCTGAAAACGCAAAAGCTCTTCTCAGACATCACAAAATAACAGGAAATCCGATAATGCGAATCGACTCAATACATCGTCCAGCAGCAAAAGAAAACAAGCTGAGAGCAATGTCTGCAAAAGAATTTGAAGGTGCCCCACCCAGCTGGCACGCATGCAGGGGAATGAGAGTCATGCTCTTACGTAACATTGCTCCAAGTATAGGTCTCTACAATGGATCATTACATACTTTGGTGGGACCAATATATAACAGGGACAGCATTGTTGCTTCTTTAACTAGTGCAGATTTGAAAACAGGAGAATTACAGGACTGCATTACTACAAAACCAATCGATACATGTGGAAAAGTACAGCAGATTCCCCCAAAGAGTGTATTGCTTTCTGTTGATGATGTTCCTTATTGTAAGGATACTGTTGATGAGTTTCCTTCAGGCGTACACATGACCTGTAAGTTTCAGGGTCCTAGTAACCCACCAGAAATGCCTGATTTTATGGTAATAGAAGCTTCCAATTACTCGGGCCCAAATATTTTAAGATTACCAGGATGCGAAAATTATGTCCCAATTCCTCCTGTTGAAAGTTACAAACAAAAAGCTGGGAAGACAAAGTCAAACATACCCATGATTAGAATCGCCTTGCCACTCGAAGGAGGAGATGCAGCAACAAGTTTTAAAGGACAAGGAGCTAATTTCTCATTGGCTGAAGTTGATCTGGATGGCTGGTTTCATGTGCCTGGCATATTCCTGGTTGCCATTTCTAGGGTTAGAAGTCCCGCCCATCTTCATATACGTACTTTTCCAAATTACATGGACCTTAAAGTACAAAGGCTTAAGGAAAATGTTATTGATGCACAAGCATTTGAAGAAGCCGTAAAGTTAAGTCTGAACGCATGTACCGACATAAAAACTGTGGCGACCCATTTTGGACTACTCATTATAATGATTTGGCAGACAGTATCATAGATCAAGCTTTTGCAAAAAGGTTAAGTATCAAAAAGGACAAAGAGGAACTGATTCGCATCGTGCAACTTATGTTTATAGACACCGATACAAATGTTATTATGAGAGTGCTTGAAAAGTTGATCGAAACCCAGGAATATCTGGTAGCTGAAGCAGCACCACACATAAGTCAAGAGGATTATGAAACCTTGACTAATTACCAAAAGAACAAATCTGTTAAACCAAAGGTTTTAAAAAGACAATTTGACGATAAGTTATCTCTCGGAGGCCCATCATGTGACATTAAGAAAAGGAAATTACCAACCCCAAAACAAAAATTGTCACCTCTTGATCCCATACCTAATGAAAATTTGCTGTCCCTAAAAACTCGACCTGATATTTCCAGACAAACATTTAAAGGTTTGCAAAACAGTGGAAATAATGTGTGCTTTTTGAATGCCCCAATTATAGCTCTTTGCCATACCAGAAGTTTTGATGCCTTCTTAAGGGAGTGTCAATACTTGCACCAGCAATGCTCTGGTTACCACCTTCAAAATGAGATTTGTCCTCTTTGTGCACTGAATGAGGTTGTAAATCGTGCCTATCGGCATCACAATTTACCCCTAAGGGATCTCCCTAAAATGCCAATTATAAAACTAACAGAGTCCCTGCTCCCTGGTTGGCGCCTAGGAATAGAACACGATGCGGATGAGTTCCTTGTTAAACTTTTTGACCGTCTTGATCAAACATACGATTGCCAAATCCACAAGGGAACTGTCAAAACTACAAAAACATGTCAAAGTTGCAGTTCCTCAAAAATCAAAGAACAATTCCGATCCCAAAGAATCTTAATCAATCTTGTAGATATAGAAGAAGCACAAATACGTATACAAGAGGGCATTAACAAATGGCTAATGGAACAGAAATTGCTTAATTTTGAACATTGTGGTGAAAAGTTACATGAGGTCAAACGTGAATTGGTCAGACCGCCCAGTCTCCTGATAATAAATATTCATCGTAGTGCACAAAAGAGAATCTCTCTTGATAATAACATTTTTATTAACAACGAGACCTATGAGTTCAAAGCGTCTGTCAATCATCACCACCAACACTACACTACTGTTGGGTGTGTTGATAATAATCACTATATTTTTTACAGTGATGAGCGTGTTCAATTGTGCCACGGAAATTTAGAGGAAACAGAACAACAAAATTTTTCCATAAATACAGTGAGAACACCACTTGAAGAATGTGCCATTGTTTTAATCTATGAACGACAATTGCATTTATAACTTAAAATTACATCTGGGAAATAAATACCATGTCTCTAATGGAACAAATTATATTCAGAAAACATGAGTACATGCATGTATGTAGGCACCTAACATACAACTGCTAGGCACATATAATCAATTTTGTTTACATAAATCTGATATTACAGACAAAATCATGTTCACCATCATATCAGAGATTTACGTATTAAATGCAAAGAGAGCCTGCGACGCAATGGATGAATCATCTTCGTCAAATCTATTTAACATATAAACAAAAAACAAAATATCTACAAACATGTCAAACAAATATAATCCCAATAAAAAGGTTGTCGGAATAAACATAGGAAATTTGTATCAAAATATAAATAGACTACTTATAACCTGTATCTTGTCAGCCCACTCTGACCCATCAACAATAGCCACGAGAGGTGTCGCCGAGCAGGGCATAGATGACAGGTCCCTCGACGCAGCGTCATCGGCTTCTTGTCTATTCGCCCTGCTCTGGCTGCATCTGTTGAAAGGCACATAAAATCGACAATTTTTACATAAATCTGAAATTACCATCGTCAAATCTATTTAACAAATAAAAAACAAAATATCTACAAACATGTCAAGCATAAAAAATATAATCCCAATAAAAAGGTTGTCGGAATAAACATAGGAAATTTGTATCAAAACATAAATAGACTACTAATAACCTGTATCTTGTCGGCCCACTCCGACCCATCAACAATAGCCACGAGAGGTGTCGCCGAGCAGGGCATAGATGACAGGTCCCTCGACGCAGCGTCATCGGCTTATTTGTCTGTTCGCCCTGCTCTGGCTGCATCTGTTGAAAGGCACATAAAATCAACAATTTTTACATAAATCTGATATTACCATCGTCAAATCTATTTAACAAATAAACAAAAAACAAAATATCTACAAACATGTCAAGCAATAACAATTCCAATAAATAGGTTGTCGGAATAAACAGGAAATTTGTATCAAAACATAAATAAACTACTTATAACCTGTATCTTGTCGGCCCACTCCGACCCATGAACTCAATCTTACTTTACTCTCAATATATGCTGGAAAATGCTGGATAACGGAAAAGCATCTTCATGGGATTGAAGGGTGCTGAGTTACATGAAAGTTTATGTTGTGTGTTATGTAAATATATACATGTTTCATTGGTTTTTTGTGCATGTAAATACTGTAAAATTAATGTTGTTTGTTATGTAAATATACATGATGTTTGATTAGGTTTGTGTTAGCATTGGATATTAATTATTAATATATTATTACATGTAAAATTGTAAATACTGTTAGATTAATGTTGTTGTGTTTTGTAAATATAATGTTCTCTAGTACTTAGTTTTTATGCTCTCCGAAATAAAATTTCGGCGGAGCATATAGTTGCCAGTTTGTCCCTCCTTCTGTCACACTTTTGTTACAGTTTCTCATAGCATCTTCAAAACTTAACCAATCTCTTTCTTATATTTCCAATATTTCTATGAAAGTTAATAACAAATAATTGTTTTCATCATCAGTATATGTTAATCGAGCGAAACACGAATACATTTATTTATTTTTTCTTATTAATACTTGTAAAACAATTCTTTATTATGTACAACTTCTTTATTAAATTCATGTATGTATGAATATAACAATGAATTATGTGAATTTGGAATAAGACATCAAACTGCAAATGGACATCATTTTGGTGATTTTCTCAAACAAAACTATTCATTTCATGATCTACATATATTTTTGTAATACATTATCTATAATTTAAGCTTAATAAGAAATTTTCCATGACTTTTTCATTAACAGTGATTGAATTTGTATGATTTAAAGTGTATTTTGAAACTGTGCATGCGCAGCATGGACACAGTATTATTTCATGAGTTTTTTTTTTAATTAATAAGAAATCCAGTTTTGAAGTAAAATAAATTTTAATGGTGCTATTATATATGCAAGTATATGTTTTAATTATAATTTGTAAAACTAGATAAATGCAACATATAAAACTGCATATTATGCACTTTTGATAAAACACAATTTATTCCCTAAGTGATGTCTTATTCCCAATTCACATAATACAGTGTTATATGATTTTTACGCGATCAATATGATATTTAAATATTCTTATTTGTTCTCACATTGACTAAATGCTTTATATAACTATTTTGTAAATGACAAAAAACTATAAAGTTTACGTCAATAAAACAATCTGTGTGTCTGTCTTATTTGGCATGTAGGTACCTTGCATGGACCTCTACCTAATGATGAGATTTGAGGTCACTGGGGTCAAGGTCACTGAGGCTAATAATAGATTCTAATGTCTCACTTTTTTTACAGTTTCTCATAGCACCTTCAATACCTAACCGATCTCCTTCATATTTGGCACGTATGTACCTTGCATGGACCTCTACCTTATGATGAGGTTTGAGGTCATTGGGGTCAAGGTCATTGAGGCTAATAATAGATTCTTCTGTCACACTTTTGTAACAGTTTCTCATAGCACCTTCAATACTTGACTGATCTCTTTCATATTTGGCATGTAGGTACCTTGCATGGACCTCTACCTTTTGATGAGGTTACTTGGGTCAAGGTCACCAAGGCTAATAATAGTTTTTTAGGTGGTTATTAACACATAGATTGGCAAAGCCCGTCATTGGGGAGTATCCATCAGTTTCACTGATATTCTTGTTTTTAAGGCTTTTGTCAGTTGATTTTCTTAATTTTAAGTAAAATAGCATTTGCAAGCAATATCAGAAATGGAATAATTCTTTGACCGTGAAATAAAATTGTATAACTGAGCAATTGTTAAATTGCTAATAACATTTACAGGGTGCAGCATCAACAGGGTTCAAAATAATGTTGTGGTTACGGTTCCCCAACGGAGCCTATTATTTTGCTGCGACCCTACATCATTATATTCAAAATTAAAAGCCAAAATTAAAAAAAATCGCAATAAAATTAAAACTACTGGAGGATTTTTTTTTATAGCCACGTCAACGTTTTTAATGGAGTGCGATTTTTACGCACGCACCGTTAGCCTCATCGGCGAGGCACTTTATGTATTAAATGCAAAGAGCGTCTGTGTTGCAATGGAGAAATCATCTTCTTTGTCAATGTTATTTAATGTTTTACGTAAAAAGTAGTGCTGTGCCTCCGAACACAAGTGACACTCGGATTTTTTGTAGTGCTGTGCCTCCGAACACATGTGACACTCGAAAAAAAAATTAAGTGCTGTGCCTCCGAACACACGTGACACTCGGAATTGTTTTATATGTGCTGTGCCTCCGAACGCAAGTGACACTCGGATTTTTATAGTGCTGTGTCTCCGAACACAAGTGACACTCGGATTTATAAAATGCTGTGCCTCCGAACACAATTGACACTCGGATTTTTAAACTTTAAATGGCAGGAGAAGCCCGATATAAGCCGAACCTAGCCACAATGAGTCTGGTGGCGCCAGACGATACCCCTGCCACAGAGCAGCTAATACGACTTATAACAAGCTTGGCGAAATTTCCAGTGGGCCGCGTGACCGGCAGATTTCCATTTTGTCCAGTAGGTTTAACAAGAATGTCAGTCCTGGCAACCGGCAAAATGTGAAATTAATGCAAACAAATAATATTATTTAAAGTCGAAAATTCGAAAAGCAAACCCCTTACTACATCATGAAAATGAAATCGCTAATTATTTTGATGTTTGCAATTAGTTTGTTACGTACAATTAGCAAATGCATCTGGTTTCACAACAACTATTTCAAACTCAGTCGCAAAATCGGCAACTGAGTTCTAACAAAACAGATCTTATTAGCTTTGACATATTTTTTAAGTAGATAAGGACATTAAAATATTAATTTCTTTATGAAGGATGGCTTTGAAAACGTTGTTTATTAAATATAAGCAATGTTCTAGTGATATCCTTTAGGGCTGTAACGAATACTATAGGTGATAAATACGATACGTATCACGAATACAGGGTGGCGAATACAAATATTTATTCACAAATATGAATTTCAATGAACAAAAGTAATACTGACAACTTGACATGACATTATATAGTATGAAACTCTGAGTATTTGTCAATTTCATTAATTATCATTGCCGGGATCATTGCATAATGAAAATATGAAATATGACAATTTGAAATAACAAAACACTGACTACAACTGCTTAAAATTTGAACACAGTTTAGAAAATATGACTTGTACCAATACAATCCTTGAGCAGAACAATTAAGAGTCAACAGTTGGCCGGCGGGTCTATGATATCATTAGCATTCCTTTTACTCTAGGCTCCATGTTTATTGATAAGTAGCAAAATCATTGTCGTAAAGATAAACAAAAAAGAAATTCCATCTGCTAATCCTTTTTGTGTTAGTTTGAGCATCAAAACACTCGTATTTACCTAAATAAACATTAAACAACCATTGAAAGATTTTTCAATTCAATATCGTAAATATTCAACCGGTGCCCGTCATTTTTGTTGATAATCTCACTGTGTAACATAGTGGGTGGGGTAAACATGATGAAAAACGCTGGAATAAGGGGAAGAACATTTAAATATAGGGGTTTATTGTATGAACATTTATTTGTAAGGTAAGATAAGATGATTTAACTCTCAAACTCGAAACCACGTTGTTTGTATTCGTCAAATATTCATTTCGGGAGGTGGCGGATAACGAATACGATTTGTCCACAGCCGTATTCGAGTAATTCGAATATTGGAATGTATTGTTACAGCCCTAATATCCTTATAACATGCACTTGTCATAGGTTTCCACAAATGTTATCATTTTACATTGTACAAGGTAGTGTCCGTTAACCGCAATTTTATGTTCGATACTTCTTACTTTAGTTTACGTTGTTATAATCCTTAACTTCGAAAGGAGATTGATAAACTGTGTGATACTGAAGAAGATATGGAAATTGAAGAAGATAGTCCGGACTATCAAGACGAATTGATTAACACTGAAAAACTGTTATCTGATTAGGATAAAGCACTGGCAGTGCTTGTTGAGCTAAAATTAAGGGTGTATGTTAATGTACATATTTGTGTTGTTTTTGTCAGTCTGGCTAAATTTTCTCCGGACCGGCACATTTTTTTAACCGCTGTCCGGACGACCGGCAGATTTTGTCCAATTTCGCCAAGCCTGTAATGTTATAAGTCGGGGGACTAGGTGCCTGAGCTACTTTCGCTGAGGTAATTTATTTACCCACTTTTTTTTCGTAACCAACATTTTTCCTACCCACTTTTTTTTCGTACCAAAAATGTTTGTATCGTCATTTTTCGTACCAAAACTTTTCGTATGGAATGAGTCATCTATTGATGACGTCTAATTGAACGAATGATAATGGCAACTAAAATTCGTTAAGCTCCAGGGTATTGCCGCGATTTGGGTCTCTTGAAAACTGGCCCAACACCTTTTCTGAAATTTGACATGTTTATGTACCAGAACGCGATCTACCTGTTGGCGTATTCGTTATAACTGGGAAAAATCCAGTTTTTGATAAAATGACGAAAAAGTGTTAGTATAAACACGTGGCTTGGCCGGAAGTACATGTAGCGTTAATAGCAACCCCAAGACAATTTACCCCCACGAGAAAATTCACGCGCTACACAATTCAAAATTGTTTTTCAATATAAAAAATTTGTACCCAAAATAATTCGTACCCATATTTGGTTCGTACCCATTTTTTTTCGTACCCATTTTGTTTGTTCCCAAATGTTTTTTTAAACCAAATTTGTTCGTACCCATTTTATTTTTTCATTGTACCCATTTTTTTCCTACCAAATGTTTCCCGTTCCCTATTTTTGTTGTACCCAATTATTTTTTTCGTACCCATTTTTTTCGTACCCAAATGTTTTTTGTACCCAAATTTGTTCATACCCAAAAAAATTGTGTACCCATCTTTTTCGTACCCAAAGTTTTTTTCGTACCCATTTTGTTCCTACCCAAATTTGTTTCGTACACATATTTTTATTCATACCCATTTTTTCATACCCAAATAGTTTTTCGTACCCTAATTTTTCAGTTCCCTATATTTTTTCGTACTCATATTTGTTTTCGTAACAAAATTTGTTTTTTTTCCAACCCACATTTTTTTCGTACCCATTTTTTTGTTCGTACACAAATTTGTTCATACCCACATTTTGTTTGTACCCATTTGTTTGTACTCAAATTTTTTTGGTACCCAATTTTTCTTCGTACCTAATTTTTTATTCGTAGCCATTTTTTTCGTAACCAAATAGTTTATCGTACCCTTATTTTGTTCGTACCCTTTTTTTCTTACTCAAATTTGTTTTCGTACCCAAATGTGTTCGTTTTCGTACCTCCATATTTTTTCATACGAATTTTTTTTTTAAATAACTGTTTTAAATTTGATTGATCTCTCCACTCATTCCATCCCGCGAAACCCTTAAGGTGTCGCAACTCTAGTACGTGATAATAGCAAGAAGGGGTAGGGGACTACTATGATAATATCAATAATTTGTACAAAATATGACATTTAAAATAGTTGTATGGCAACAATCCGTAACAAACTTGCGATAAACAGTTCATTTGTGGTAAATTACAAACAACAAAAATGGAAAAGACTTTCGTGATATAAATAATTCGCTATCATAATTTTTATGTAACATTTTACAGCATAATCATGTTCTATGAATTCGAAGGGCATTTCATACAATAGCAATATGTAAACGTTACAATTACGTACATCGTTATAACGGATGGACACAGTGTAAATGGTTTTATAATACAATTGTATAAAATCGACATCTCTAGTAATACACATACACATACCGTAGTCTTTTGCGACAATCAAGAAACTGAGCAAATAATTATTTACTGTAATTGCTTTTGTAAGTAGGGGATGTCGCTCCTCAATACACAATACACCAGGTACTCGTATACTGAAATATATTTTGCTTCAATTATTGATGATCTTCAATTTGTTGTCTGGAAAATCCATGTTCTTACTATCAGCAAGACTGTGCAGATACTGTTAATTTGTTTTATGGTTTTGAGGGAAATACTGACAATTGTTGATAATATTCGGATAAACATCATCCAAAGTAGTTGTGTTGTGTTGTGTTGTGTTGTGTCATAGGCCTTTAATTTTGAGATAATCTGATGAGCGATTTGAACTTTTACTAGTCACGTCGATTCTGACTTCCTTCACGAGGTTATGGATGGGGTGTAAAGCGAAACTACAACATAAAAATTACTGTTTGGGAGTGAAATGGAACGTATCAGCATGTACAATTCGTTTATGTCGAATTAGAAATTATCTTATATGTGCGTTCACGTGTACACAATCAGCACCTGGCCATCTCCATATTGGCTGTTCATACATGGAGTAAGGTATTTCCAATAGGTAACTATTGTGACGCCTTATTTCGCAATCCTATCATAAGTAGTGCACATGTTACAAATAAAAAGGTTTTCTAGCAAAATCCTGACGTTTTCAATTGTACTACAGCCTTTAATTTTCAAAAACTTGCCCACACTAGCAATAAACTGGTGGGAAACAACACGTTCGCTCGTTACCCTTGTGGCTTTAAGGAGTGTCAAGTACAAAACTGCGGCAATGAGCACAAATCCGCTCTCCCCAACTCTGGCGTTCATTGTGAAAGGTATGGAGGAGGCGTTGAAAAGCATGATTTACTGGGTGTTGCTTTTGCAAACATCCAGAGATTAAGTCCCAAGGACAATGAATAATAGTACGAAGCATTTACAGATTCAATTACTGAGGCTTGTGTGCACGTTTTCAAAACATGTAATTCCTAATAGAGAAACATGACATTTAACACTGCAATACGATTCATTTGCGATTAAAACAAATCGTGTTATAGTGGTAACGCACTGGCTTTACGAATCAACGGTAACATATTCAAATCCCTATTGCACAAATATGTATTTATTTTTTTTAGCACGACATTAAACCGATGTGCATTGCACTACGTGCAACATGAGGACATTTAAAACCCAGTGTTGTTACTGCAAATAGGTTTATCCTGTACACGGCTTAGTGTCCCGTTATAAAACTTGTGCGTCTACTGCAGTAAATCAAAGAGCTGAAGGCACAGAAGTTGTTCTCTATTGCATAATCTTAGGCGCAACTCAGTTTTCAAAATTATGTTAAAGCTTTTTAAATCGCAAGTTTGAAATGATTACAACCCATTCAAATTTATAAAGATTGTGTCTTAAAGCATATGTCGAGATGTGTGTGCACTGTTCATCTTCATATTTATGTTATAGAGATAACTTAGCCAAAATACCAACAATATTTCTCTCTTTTTTTCGCAATTGGTTGCTGCATTGGCAACCATCTTTAGAATTGTGGTTGCCTTGCTAAAGAACAACAAACCTAGAATCATGTTCATGTTGTGTTATGTGTATCTAATACTTTATGTATTTTCTTTAAATTATTAAGCAACATGTTTGCCGACATGACAGACTAATGCATCATGTCTTGCTGTGAGCCGGAATTGAATCATTTTCTATGCCTAATTGATCCACAGTCGCCAATTTGTATTCTATGTTAAATTGGATTGAATTGTTTCAAGCTTTGAAAAAGCTATTTGCCCTGCGTTTTAGCCCAACTGTAACCAAGTTTTGAAATTGAGTTTCCTGGGCTTAAATCTACTGGCCCTAGGCTAACAGGACACCACTAGACCTGTAAGTTATTCATGATGTAAGATCTGACAGTGTATTGAACTCATTCAATTTGCAAGTCTGAAGACATTCAGGGGACCTTTTCACATTTTGGTAAATTGACAAAATTAAACGATTTAATAATTTGGAGAGTTCTGTTGTTGTCGTTATATTTTTCCATACTACGATGATAGCTTATACATATACAGTATAAAATACATCTCTCATTGTATAAGCAAGGATGGCCTAGTGGTCTAAACGATAGACTTTTATTCCAGGAGTCAGTGGTTGGAGCCCAGTTGAGAGTAACTTTTTTGTTTTTTTAATTTTATTCTTGTTTTTAATGGAGCTTTTAAGATTCAATGTTTACATTTATCAATATTAAGAATTTAATGACAAGCTGTGAAAATGTCAGTTTTAGATGTTTACTAATAAATGCCACAAGGTAAACATTTAGAACTTATTGCTTGTTTATTTGATTTAAAAAAGATTTTGTTTATTTGCCTTGTCAGCGAAGTTACTTTGAAGTTATTATCACTGTTATCTTTTTTTCAAATCATTAATAAAACATATAATTTAAGCTCCATTTTGGGAAAACAGCGTATGCATTAATTGTCATCCCAGTACAAGAGACTCTCTTTAAACAAAACCACCATAAAATCAGAAAGTGTCTTTCTTGATTAGCTTGTATGCATTGCACAGGCTAATCAGTGTATACAGGCTAATCTTATTTGACATGCATTAAGCGCCGTTTTCCCTGAAAGCAGCCTATTTCAGATTACAATGATAAACTGGCCAATGTCGTCGAACAAGCTGTTAAACTCTAGACTGGCCAATGTCATCGCACAAGCTGTTAAACACTATTGATTACATACACACACTCTGCTGTCTGCAGTGTACCGGTGGAGTATAAAAAGGCAGATGCGGTGGTTATCTTTCCTAGCGTAGTTTTTAGTAGACTGACTTACAAAACTTCATCTTCATTAGTTGCCCGCTACACTAAATAAACTAAATAAACTACATGTTAAGTAATCCTTGTGCAGTCAATACAATTTATTGTACCTGAAAACCTGAATAACATATGGTCAGTTGCAGTCAGCACATATTGCTCGTCAACCTGAACACTCCTTGGTTCGAACGATACTTATTCGTTATTATAAGTTAGATCAAATCTCAAAGCGTTCGGAAAGAAAGCACTCATTCGTGTGTCAATCCTTTACTTTGTCCTTAGCTGATGAAGATGAATGTCTATGGGGGATTACTGTTTATGACAGGAAAAGCATCAAGATCGGATTAATCATGCCCGGTTGTCAAAGATTTACGTTTTGTTCAAATGCATGGACATTAATTCAAAATGCATTGGGGAATAAGGCTCTCGGATATAAACTTGTCGTAGAACCCACATTATTTAATTTATAATCTTAAGGAAGTCAAATAAGTATTGGGCGCATGTTTGTTTTTAGTTTATAGTTTTGGTCATCTTCCGACCAAACGAGCAGAGTTCTTCGTACTTTGCGTGATTATCTATCTGACAAGTGATATCGAGAATAAGACAGCAAATGCCATATTGAACTTTTTGCCGTGGGTGTAGTGGGAAACTAGCTTTTGAAGATTTCCGGAAATAAACAGACTTATCTTAAGTGTCAGATCAGTTCAATCCCATTAGCAATAACAATATTCGCGTATGATTCTGTTTTTAACAAGTGCGTGCGGTATAAAATGTTGGCAAGCAAAACTGTCTGATTGTTATTTATCACACTTATTATTGTCAGTGAAGAGCGATGTACCTCATTACTTTAAATAATGGTTTAATATCAAACTCATAATTGAAACTGTTACATTGTAAAATTGTGTACAGATATAGACCGCTAAAGTGTGTGAATGTAATTGCATATTGATAAAAAAATATCGATATGGTTGCAATACTGATATTATTACCTCGTTAAGTTCGTGCTGGTGTAACGTAGTTCTATACCTTAACTTTATAAGCACGATGAAACACAACTAATTCAATTCACAACGATAATTTTATTTAACATAAGTTCTAATAATTTACAATCTAAAATTATAATAATTAATATTTTCTAAAGACTTATAATTTAACATAAAACACGTTCCTACTTCATTACATAAGTCAAGTATCATGTCTTGTGGTAAGTATTATATAGGCCGAGCTTCATGAACTGGACATCGGCACCATATGGAAACATGCATCCGTTTATTAATTGCTTCGGTATAATTATAAGGTACACTGCCTTATATATCTGGTCTTTTGGTTTTACGTGTTCACTTATTTCTTAATTGTGATTCACGGTATATAGACACCGCTCCCAAGCTTATATTCGTCCATATGGTATGTACGAATGCAAGTCGCGACGGGTTTTATCGTGAATTTCCATCATCCCAGCGGGGGCCGAAAATATGGGGTGTGTTTTTCGACTAAAATTATAGAAATGGGTATGGTTTTGAGCATATAAGTATAGATGTGGGTATTGCAATCAGAAATTTGCTTGTATATAAATGCATATAGATTTGAAAGTATCAGTTTCAAAATGGGTATGATAAATTTCATTCTTGTATATTAATCGGTTTCAAAAATTAAATTTCCTTACCGAGAAAGATGCAGAAACTTGACTGCTTTTATCTGTTTGTACAATTTTGACGGACGGGATTGTGTGCATATTTTCATTTTCTGTCGAAGAATATAGTTTGCTGGTTGACTGTAAGACGGCCTCACTATTAGGCTGCACAGATCGCTCAAGTCGATAAGCTTCGTGGTGCAGGACATCGCCACGCCGTCTGTATCGCTGCCATTGGTTTTCGCAGACAACGATTGGGGAGGCAATAGCTGCGATTGAGTCGGAATCGCCGCGTTCGCCGATCCATGATTTACTATGATGTACAAGTGTCTTCGGTGTCGCTAATGAGAGGGGCATTATTTTGACTAGTCAACTTTTTCGGGACTTAATGGGAACAGTCCACAACGTTTGAACCCATGGATCGCGTTCTCAATATTTGTTACATCTTCCCAACATGTTCGGAAAACACCTGGAAATTGCCTTTTAGTGAAACTTTGACCTAGATGTTCTGTTAGCCAGTACTTCACTTGACGTTTCAAAGATGATTTCAATATCCCGAAGAAATCAACTTCACAAGGTTGCAGCAAGTGGGTGGCGTTTTCAAGGAGACAGTAGATAATTATCTGGTTCTTGTGGCAAAACTGCGCCGCAGCAAGGCTCATATGCGTATTGAAATGGGCCCACTTTCTCAATGGTATCGTATACAAATGGTCTGCTTTTTCAAAAATCTTGTATCAAAATGGGTCTACGTGATCAGAGTTCCGATATAAAAATAAGTCACATTTCGGTAGTCTCAGTGGGACACCCCTACCCTAAAAATTTGGGAAGTTACCCACCGGGTCCATCATGGCCTTCATATCTAAAAGCCAATCTAAACAACAACTCGTCATTGGTGTATTATATTTTGATTGAGTATACTTCCATGCACCACGATGCCAGATTTTATCTTTGTATGTTCGATATTGCTTATAGAGTGAATTTGCCAATTTAATTGATGTTGTTTACACTTTTCAATGCTTATACTATTTAGTCCATTTAAGGGACCGTCAACCAGATTGACGAAAAACAAGTTCTAAAATACCGTTTTGTTTTACACTTATTAGTTTATATTGATTAAAATATCACGACTGGTATTTAACATTACTTGAAAAAAGTATATATTTTTAGTATATTCGGTAATACAATTTCGCGATGAGAAATCGAAAGTACATCGCGAAAATAGGTGATATAACGATATACACACTATAAATTACACAAGTTATTTTATATATAAGATGTATAAAATGCACTACGCATGCACAATTTGCATTCCTGGGTTTACCTCGTGACGATGATGATCAATCTACTTGCGTTATTTATAGTTAACTGGTAGCTACCTGGTATACATACCCAGTGACATTGTATTACCGACTATCCTGAAAATATGAAAACTTAACAACTTTTTCAAGAAATGTAATATACCAGTCGTGATATTTTAATCAGTATAAACTAATAATTGTAAACAAATACGGTATTCCAGAACTTTCCTTTTTTTCGTCAATCTGGTTGACGGTCCCTTTATAGTATATACTATTAAATTAATATTTACTATGATATTTAATTAAATTATATTAAGTTTCGTTTCTATTGGCAATTTACTTTGTTACAATATGATATTAACTTTAAAAACTTGATAATCCATTTTGCTATGCGATACTGGGTTGTAAAAACATTGTAATAACCATGTTTAATGTTACACACTTAGAGCGACGTTATCATTGCAATAGTGTTACAGAATTTAAACAATCTTTTTGAAATTGTAATTCATAAGTGCGATGTTTGCAACTAATGATGATTGTCTTTCTATTAAAATTTCTCGGATAAGTCCACACTGACCGTGAATACGCCTAAACATTTGGTGATCTGATTTATTTGTAGTAAGCTTCCGCCCCATAATGTAGTGTAAAATCTCAACTTCCTTATATAGAAGGATATTTTGTCGCGTTTTTCCTAATCATATGAAAGAACAAAGTGTGCAGATAGTTTATAGCTAGTTTGGGATATTAATTTATTCTTTATTTTTTATTTTATTTAAACGAAGTATTTTCACTTACGCATTTATAAACTATGTTAACTATGGTTTTTAAAATGTGCGAAATAGTAAACAAATATGAAATAATTATATTTTATTGGTATCAAATCTTTCATATCGTTACATAGTTCCGTGTATATGCAATTGTACAACCGTAAAATATGTACCAGCAAAATTAATTTTTAAAAAAAAACGCAAAAAGACAAACATATGAAGTGATTTTTTTTAAGTATTTTCATGTTTTGTTTTAAAAAATAATTTCCAAAATAATGCAGGACATAAAGCGATATTTATATTTTGATTAAACAACAATGTATGCGTGCATGTAAAATTGAATATCAACTTCATTTCCTGGAGATGTGGAGTGGTTTGTCGATATGACCAGTGAATATGAGTTGTAGCATTCTGGTTTCCAGGGGCATTTCATTTTGAACTGAAGTTTACTCATTTAACGGATTTTGAGAAAAGCTTAGGCGAAATGCATATGCGTAAAGAGTCGTCCCGGATAAGCTTGTGCGGCCCGGACTGGCTAATCTGGGTTGACACTTACCGCTTGAACTGGATTTCGCTTGGAAGAGACTTTTTTAAACGGAGCTTACAGAAAAGCGGAAAGTGTCGTACGTTTGAATAACCTTTCTGTTGTTATTGTACGTCCCTATGACCGAGTGCGTTACGCGATATTTACGTATAAACGTGGTACTTCACGCCTCAATACTTAAAGGGCCATAATTCAAAATGCTTCAGGCGATCGTACTTTATGACGTCTTTACGCTAACAAACATGTTTGATAATTACACAATTAAACTATTTGAGTGATATAGCGGAAAAAATAATTTCCTCCAAAAGGAAACTGGAAATATTATGACCACAAACAATGCAACCAAATTCATTATGATCCGATTTAAACGTTTCGTTCTTGATGGAGCCCGCATAATATATGCTGTTTTTAACTGACATTTAATAAATTAGCCTTTGTAGTATTTTCGATACACTATAGATCTAGTAAAATAGTTAGCGGTTGAGCACAATACGAACGTCATTATGAACAAAATGTCAGATTGAAATGTTGCAAACAGTTTAATAAAAAATCAAAATTATATTAGGTATTACAATTATACGATATTAAGAGAATATCATTAAATATAACGGGCTGTTTTATAAAATTTTGTAACATGCACAGTTATTCTTTAATTAATTGTTCCGTCATTAGTAGCTTAACTCGTGTATTTTTTTGATAATAAGAATGTATTAAAAGATTAATTATTATAGAGTGCATGTTCGGTAGCAATTATAATGGCATAAATGAAATAACTTGTATAAACAGTCACCGTGATAGTTGCAGGAGCAGGTTCAGCATCGTGCATATTAGCTGAGATGGCTATTGCGATCTTAAAACACATGTTAATTTCAATAAAAGCATGGTTTCTTTTACGATATTTTCTTGCAAGAATAGATAATTCGTGCTTTCATAGTTTAAGGTGTTATTCAAAACAAGTCATATTACGCTGATGATATCGCCGATGATCATGCAATAAATAATGTAACTGCCTAATTCGATCTACCGCATGAGACCGATATAAAGACATAACACCCGTTATATACCGCTGATGAATATATTGAAACTATTCATGCAAATGTCATTTACGGACACGTCAAGGAACGAGAATTAGAGGATAATACACGGCTGAGCCGGGCCGGGCAGTGATAATCGGCCCGCAGGGATCATAACGACCCGAGGGCCGTTTGCGACCTGGGGCCGATTATCACTGCCCGGCCCGGCCCAGCTCAGCCGTGTATTAACGTCTATAATATATATCTTACTTTTATACTAAATTATAGATGGGCACAGGTTTTGAGTCATAAAATCATACTATTTTGGTCCTTCACTAACATTTATGAACAACCAGCTTTCCGTACTTATATTTTCATTGAATTGATTACGCAATTTAATATGACGTATCTCAAGTAACGAAATTTAAATGACGAAACTAGCGAGACGCTTTTGATTTAAGGACAACAACAAATCGGACTTAGAGTGTTTGTATTTAACAGTAAAATATTTTTTAAGCATTGAACGATGAGTGTGTATGTTTACGATGGATTATTATACTATTATGAATGTGAATAACAGTGTTGGGATATAAAACTGGAATGAAACTGGTATTGTGGTAAGCCTGCATTTTCGATTTCGTTAAAATGTCGAATAACGCGATGTTTTGTTGAATAATTGATTGATTAAATTTAAGAAAAGTGTAAGTGAATTGTTCTTTAACTGTTCGAAGGAAATCGATGTTGAATTAAAAGGGTAATTTCTTTGATGAATAAGTCGTTCCTTTGTCAGTCGATCAAAGAATGTCTATCCACACAGAATTGCCTGCTTACATCCAGTGCTTTAAAATGGAAAAGGTGGATGGCGATCAAGAAATGTGTCCACAATTTTAACTCGTCAAGGAAGCAAATTAAACTTTACGAAAATAAACATTGTTATTACACAACTTCGGTGAGTAGAACAATGACCTAGATGTTTTACTTTTGTATGGCTTAACTGGATGTGGACGCCATTTTTTTCCAGTTGAACGTCATGCGCACACATTCTGAGGGCCGAATATAAATAATCGGCCCTAGGGCCGAATATTTATAATGACCCCGCAATGGTGATAATGGCATGAACAACTGTACAAATTTGTTACTATATATAGTAAGGTATATATTATGTGGCCATATATTCCAACGCTTTTACGGGTACTGAGACGTAATGTCAAAAGGTGAGGTACACTCGAAATAATGCATACTTGTTTCTGGCATTTCACCCGTAACATTTTTATTCTTTGTGTCAGAAAAAAATATGATTATATCTCTGAAATCATCGTTAAATTCCGCATTTTAACAATAGATATTTTCTTATTTAATTTAAAAAAAATGATAATCAAACAGATAATTTAATCCGACATTTTTCACCAAAAAATGAAATGATATGTATCACAAAATGTTCACGGTTAAACAAAAAACAGCTATAGCGGTAAAACTGAAAAGTGATTTGGCGCGAAACTACGTCTGTCAAGAGAACAGACGTCAAAAACAAACTGACAGTTTTGTGCATTTCCGGTTAAATTCAAACGGGATTGAGCGAAAGAAAACAAAGGTAAGATTCCTGAGATTTATATATTTTTTATTTATTTTTGCGTTTAGGTGTCAATAAAATTGGCATTTTCATATGTGTGTTAAATCTAATTGCATACAAAAAATACGTTTTTGACATATATTTCCATAAACAAATATCATTTGAATTGAGCGACGTTCGACTTTTTTTATTTAAAATCAAACAATGTCTTAAAAATGTCCAGTTCAACGTTTACATTTTGATATTTAAAAGACATAAATATTGAAGTTATTATTGCTATAGCTATTATTTAATTTGCGTCAACATAAAAATATGTCTGAAAAACTTTTTTTCATAGAGTATGTACTGCAAAGTTTATTACGTTCGACACAAAAATAAGAAAATTATGCATTTTTTCTTATGTCTTAAAAATGTCCAGTGGCGTCAGATTTAAACCTCGTATGTTCTATACGTCAAACGTTTCTGATATTATTTTACATTACGTGATAACTTCAATAATGAAAATAAAAACTATTTATCATTTTAAATTTATATTTTCGGTTGGAAGTCTCACAAAGAATCAAAAATGACACATCCGTTCGACCGTTATAAACAACGGAAGAGGGAAAAAAAAGATAAAAAGATCATCGATCTTGAGTGCAATAAAATAAAGTTGTTGCATAAAGGTCATCGTATGAATGATAGATTAATTTTAATAATAATGCAACATCCAGCAAAAAACGATGTCATACATGTATACAAGTATATGCACCGCAATTATATGCAACGACATAGTACATAATATCATTTTATGCAGTTTAAAATGCATAGTAATTTGTTATATTTTATAACAGTAGACTTTTACATGCAATGCTGAAACACGTGCTTTTTTATTGTTTTACGTTATATATAGTGTTATAAAAATAATACTTGTATATGTTAAAAAAACATTGCGTATTTGCATTTGAGAATCGTGCCAATCTTTATATAAAGATGCATTATATGCATTGTTTACAAACATACGCCCCCAAATAAATAAAAAAGAATGCAGAAAACACGAAGCACACACTCAATAGTATTTGCAGAGCTGGACAAGTTCATAAGTTGTGTCAGTATTTGCTCAAATGGTTGGTATTACAATGAGGGACAATATCTAATATAAATTTGTTGCTCTTTTTTGCCATTGCATGTATTGTGTGATAACGGGAAAGCTTTCCAATAAACTCAACATACTTGTTAATCAAATAGTAAGTCAAATGTTAATAAAAAAACACATTTTTGAACATGTCGTTATAGCAGAAAGTGAACCACAACGAACGGGAACAGTATTCATATTGATGCGTACATGATCTGGCTAGTTTACTCTTTGCAGTGTAAGAACAATGGATATATAACCTTTTGACAAATATTTAACAAAAAAATATTATGTTAATGTTCCCTACTTTTAATGATAAAGAAGACAACTCCAAGTGAAAAAGCATACATAAGCACCATACGAGTATAATGAATAAATTAAGAAAAAAAACAATTATATTCATAGCACTAATTGTATAGGCAAAGCCATTATACGACATTGTGAAAACGCTCAATCGATTGCATTTTCCTTCATAGTAGTACTGGGTTTCTCATTGTTTTTCTCATCGTTGATTTCGTGAAGATCATAGTAATCAGCTCCAGTGTTCGCAGTGTTCGCAGTTATTGCCTTGGACTTCGTGATTTTCTTTCTGTAATAGGATAAAATATAATATTGTAAAGGTAAAATGTCATAACATAAAATGCATTATATGTTGAGCCTAACTTAATTCAGAAGTGTCGGCCATGCCGTTGATAAATCAATTAGTCAAGTAATATTTATGTATAAAGTCGGGTATTTCAAGCATGATAACACAAGCTCTGAAGAGCTTTTAAAGCCGATTTAATATATACGGTTAAATATTTATTTATATGTAAAAAAAATGGGATCCTGGTTCAACATGACATACTGAGTGATTAATTCATGAGTTCAGCAGAAAACGCCTTCAAAGTTCAACGTCATATGTTTGATTTCCAACAAGGAAATATTATTTTAGTGCATAATGATTGTTTTAATATAGGTATTAGATATTATTACGAAATGAGGTATGTTTCATTACAATGAAACAAAAATATGTATTCACTTAGTGCAGAATGACACAAGTTGTATAATAAATATTGTGCAAGGTGATATTTTCTCTTTAATTGAACTTTTCTTGTTACTTTTCTAGATGACGCAATGTGCTCTGTGTCAAACACGTGAATTAGTGTGCCTACAGCAATAAATATTGTGCCGGACATAGAAATCACTGTGTCTTTAACAAGTTTTCAAAACATGTTATAAAAATGCAAGTTCTTGGACATCAAGCGAACAATTAACAAATAACTCTGAGAGATAACAATATTATGATCATTTGACGCTTTTCTGAGATTTACTTAAGATTATGCATAGTATAAGTAAAAAATGGCTTCAATGTAGCTCAGGTGCCTTTGGTAGCAAAGTAACGGGCATAGAAAATCCAATATGGCTGTATTTGCCTTTACAGCAGAATGTGTTTAGCTTTAAATAGAAACAATGAATGGATTAAAATAATTTCAACTGGGAACAGTTAAGGTGATTTAATGTTAATTTATATCACGCAAATGCATGCCTATTCAACAGAAAGTAATCATACTAAATACAAACAATATGTTGAAGTGCACAAAACTAATTGAGCCTGTATATGTAATGCTAGTAAGGGGTCCGTAAATCTTTAAATGGTCAGCATCAAATCTTATGAGGCCATGCTAGGCTGGACAAAATTGTATAATGGAAATGGTGAATAATGCACGAGACATTGAGATAGGCAACTATTGTGCAAAACAGTCTACGTTTCTATAGTGCGCGTGTATGTCAGTGTAAGTTGGAACCGGTTCTGGCCTGAGTACCAGAAGAGAAGTGCATTCTGGAACATGGCGCTCTGTCCAGCACACGAGCTGATTGGGAGAGTGTTCATGTAAAGATGTTTTAGAGAACATCACTTCGGCTTGGCCTGGTAAGCATAGCTTGTTACGATTGACTTATCAATTACAGGTGAAACAAGTCATTTGAGTATAAAAAAAATCATGCTATAACTGTATTCCGAAAACTTGATACGGTCGAGTTGATTTTTTAGAACACGAGATTGTGTCAGCGTATTGGCAAATGTAGCCGTGCATGTAGCCGTCAACATACTTTTGTATCTTTTATATCTCGAGTGTCTCTTCCGAAAGTTTTTTGTTTGAACCAAGAACCAATTATACACTACGTAAATTCAAGTGCACATGTGTTCCTATTATAAGTGTAGAAGCCGGTCGAACGTTTGAATTTACATTAACAAGTAGCCCGACTGCTGGAAAAATGTAAACACAAAAAAAAACGTAGTTGCGTATACAGTTTCTCGTATTTGCATATGCGACAAAAATGAAATGGTAGCCGAAACAATTTGAGTATAAAAAACATTGCATATACTTTTGCTATGAGTTCTGTATGATCTTAAAAACTAATATACCTGCGTGCCAGGAGTACCACAACAACTGCCATGCCAAGTGCAACTGGAATCACAGTTACGCAGACTGCTAATGCAACAACATCTGAAATTAGAAACAGGCCTCGAATCGCACCAGTGTTATTGTTATTACAGCAATGTAGTTAATTAGCAGTTTACTATCACTGCAAAAGTTGACTGACTGAATTTAGGAGATTATTTACAAGCTTTAACACATTCGCTGTGGATAATTCTGGAAACAGGACTTTAATTCACATTTTCCGAAATCATAGTATTCAAATAACCCGGTACACAGTAAACGAGATTAGGCCAAATTAAGCATAAGATGAACAACTCATACTAGAACAACTTTGGAAGTGGTACAAAGTAGTAGTAACTTGTACAATTAATAGTAGGAAATTGAATTCGCCGAAACAACAGGCTCCTCTGATAGGCTAATATAAACTATTTTGATTGTGTTTAATAATTGTTTGTTTCAGGTATGTATGTTTTTGTTGCTGATGTTGGTTTTTAATATGTTACCTTAATACAAATAAAATACTTTATTTTATTACAGTATTACCGGTATTTCTGTCTCTTGAACTTTCTTTCACATCCACACTCGTAGTCATGGTAACTGATGTGTTCTGTTCATTCGCATGCATTGTTGTTGTATGAGTCGTTTCGTCTCTGTTGTTTGAATAATATGACTCATTTCTGTGCTGGGCCGAGTGAAGCATGTCCACACTGGTTGAACATTCGACACGGAATCGTCCGATAGAAGCTGGAAAAACAAGGAACGTAAAAACCTGTATAACGTAACATCAAATAGTCCAGTCGATTTGTGTGAAAATTGTTCAGAAAATGATAAAAGCATGAAACTTTGCAGAATTGGAGTTAATGTTATAACAATTAATTTCGGATATGGACCCATCTGAAAAAATCAAAATGGCGGATTTTGGCAGCCATTTTATAATGGCAGCCATAATTTTAAAATGAATGATATACGCATAGATGTTATTCTTTAAAGGGATCTTTTCACGCTTTGGTAAATTGACAAAATTGAAAAAAGTTGTTTCAGATTCGCAAATTTTCGTTTTAGTTATGATATTTGTGAGGAAACAGTAATACTGGACATTTACCATGGTCTAATAGAGCCATTATATGCATCTTTTGACGATTTTAAAACCTAAAAATTATAAAGCGTTGCAACGCGAAACGATTGAATAATTTGGAGAGTTCTGTTTTTGTCGTTAAATTTTGTGAAACTACGAAGATTGCTTATATAAGGTATAAAATACATTCAGCATGTGTACTCGGCGGAATAGCTCAGTAGGCTAAAGCGTTTTTACTTCAGGACTCTGGCAGGACTCCAGGGGTCACTGGTTCGAAACCTGGTCCGGGCAATGTTCTTTTCCTTTTTTTTTAATTTTATTCTTGATTTTTTACTGGAGCTTTTACGATCCAATGTTTACATTTATCGATATAAAGCATTTAATGAATAAGTTAAAAAATGCCAAAATCTGTGAAAAGGCCCCTTTAAGTACGATGTTATTGTATACCTTCCAATTGGAAACATGATGGTAACAGTGTTGTTCCGTCTTTGCTGGTGTAATTCAACAACCACGGTGGTTCACTGAAAATCAAGCTACTAGCCCCTTTTAACAGCGAGTTCCCATCAGGGAGAATTATTGTTCTGTTCTCGGTTGGCGATCCGGTGGCGAAGGAAATTTGTATTTGAGTCCTTGAACCAGATATGATTGGCGACACCAAGCAAAGGCATTCGGTTGTGTCATTGTCTGCCGAGTCGGTATCTATGACAATACTGGCTATGTCGGTGATACGAGTTGTTCTTTCACTAGGACATGCGTCTACAGATTAATGTATTCATTTACATGAGTACATTATGGGAGGGAGGCGGAAAACTACAACGGGCGAGGCATGGTATGGTATTGCGCAAGGGGGGGTTAGAGGGTTAGGGTTAGGGTTTGGGTTAGTGTTAGGGGTCGGTTTAGGGTTTGGGTTAGCCTAAACCCAACCCTAACCCTAACCCGACCCCTAATCCTAACCCTTACCCTAATCCTTTTTTGGGGTTATCACCCCTGACCATGCCTCCCCCGTTGTAGTTTTCCGCCTCCCGTACATTATTGCGTGTTTAACTTAATCAATACCTAAGTCTATGAGTACGGATTGTGCTATGCTATGCAATATAAAGAATATGCTATGTTATGTTAGGTTATTTTTATTATTGAAATAATGAGTCTAATTATAACAATTAATTGTGTATGCTAGCGAAGGTTTGGATAATACTGGATTTCGAAACCATTTCATATTATCAACAAAACTAATTAGGCCATTCTGTGAAACGGGGATTTGATGCATGTGCGTAAAATGCCGTCCCAGATTTACCTGTGCAGTCCGCACAGGCTAATCAGGGACGACATTTTCCGCTTTTATGGTATTTTTCGCTTAAAAAAGTCTCTTCTAAGCAAATATCTAGTTAAGGCGGAAAGTGTCGTCCCAGATAAGCCTGTACGGACTGCACAGGCTAATCTGGAACGACACTTTACGCATTTGCATTAAGCCCCCTTTTCGCAGAGCACGACCCAAGTATATTATATTTCGAAGTCATACAAAATTTGCAACGAATCATATTGACATAGACATGATAACTTTCTGCAATTCGTTTTGTTGTATTCTTATTATAAACATTTCGTCGAAAATAATTTATATTTGTAACTTTAATTTGTTGGAAAACAACGCAAATTTTATTGTATCGGTGATGTCCTTAGCCGATGAAAACGTTAAATTGTTTAACATGTATTAGTTATTTAAAGAAGAACAAACTGCTTACCTATTACGCTGTTAAAAGTTGACGCACATACAAAATTGTTGGCGGAAACGCTCTCTGAAAATTACCAAAAAAAACATGAACCTGCCGCTATGTTTGTTTTATGGCGTGAGTTTATCTTATTCATTTACCTTATTTTTGAATGACATATGTCCACAATTCATCGATATTAATTTGGTATTTTACTTACGAATGATGTTTTGAACTAAAACCAAAGTCGCAACGAAATTAAGTCCCTGAGCAACCATAACTGGTTAAAACATTTGACATATTAAATTACACTTTTCATGCATAAACCCTGTTTTAAATGATCCCACCGGACCACAACTGATACGCACTAGTAGTATTAATCTTCCTTCCAAAGCGCAAAGCGCTGAATAAACAACCTCGACATTTTTGGTTTGATAATATTAATAATTTTCCTATGCATATAACTTCAATCGTTGAAAGGCAAATAAAACAATGATCGATTTGTAATTATGAAGATAAAATGGATCAATAACGAAAAGCTTGTTTGAATTATATTATTTCGGAAACAAGTTTGAAAAGAATATTATGTGGTCTTCCGGAGCCATCGTCTGTGTTCTGTACAGTAACTATATAGATCCCTTATTTGTAAGGTTTATTTCATTCCTCTCATATTTATTTCTACTTGCGCTCAATGCGATTGGAAACAATTAAAATCAACGATGACCAATTAACGATTTCGAGTGGTTGACTTCTTATACAATCAATTGGGAGTGTTCACGTACAGCCATAATTGTTTTTGTTTGCGGGCATTGGATGTAATGCATTTCTTTCTGGTCTTTTGCAGTGAGTCGTTAACACAACCATGTTAACAGCCTTCACAAGAAACGAATCGCGATGAGATCTAGCTAGTTCTGTCATATCGAAGTGTTAGTTAGGACTTAAGGTAATGTAAATAACAATATTTAAAGGGACGTGTTTTTTTAACTGTTTGTCTATGCCATGACAAAACCAAAAAGCTAAAATAAGTATGTTTGCCGATTTCATTATTTATGCCCAGATCGGTTGGAGCACAATAGACAAACTGTCAATGAGCCATCCAGCAATTAAAGGGACCTTTCACGTTTTGGTAAATTGACAAAATTGAAAAGAAAAGTGTCAAACTCGCACATTGTCGTTGTAGTTATGATATTTGTGAGGACACAGTAATACTGAACATTTACCATGCTCTAAAATATAAATTACATGTATGTTTTGACGATTTAAAAACCTGAAATTATAAAGCATTGCAAAGCGAAACGATTGATTAATTTGGAGAGTTCTGTTGTTGTCGTTATATTTTGTGACACTACGGGGATTGCTTATATAAAGTATAAATAACATCATTTTCTCTATGAGCACGGATGGCCGAGTGGTCTAAGCGTTAGACTTTTACTCCAGGGCTCAGTTGTTCGAGCCCAGTTGAGGGTTGCTTTTCTTTCTTTAATTTTATTTTTTTTTTCTTTTACTGGAGCTTTTGAGATCCTACGTTTCATCTATCAATATAAACCATTTAATGACAAACTTCAATACATGCCCAAATCTGTGAAACTGTCCCTTTAAAAGCCTCTTTTAAATCCGGCGTATCTTTTTAGCGCCGTGTCAATACGCGTGTATTCCAAGATTGTGAAACATACCAATGAAAAGTCTTTCAAAAGCACAGATAATTGATCTTTTCGATCATTTGTGATCAATTAATGAAAATATATATTAATCGATTTAAGGTATCTTGCTTATTGGAATGTAAAGTATCATTAGTTCTAGATAATACGACATTTGTGAGTTAAAATGTACCTTTTAAGGCATAGTTTAAGCCATCATTTGGGACCATTAATCCGTGTATTATAAACCCGTGTACTAGCAAATTGATGAGATTTCGCGACCCTTCTCGGCGGTGATCAATACACAGGGAAATTGATTACGTAAACTTGGGTAAATAAAACACATTAGAGGACGCATAAAAGACACGGACTCTAGATATACGCTCCGTGTAAAAGATAAATATAAGAAAGTTTATAAATATAAGCAAAGACCTATTAAATACATGTATTCTATAGGTCTTTGATATAAAGGGAACATAATTTATGCATGCACCAATGAGTCTTTTTGGGGAGAATTAGAATGACACATGTTAGACCAAGATGTTACTCTTAATTATAGTTATAAGCTATTCTCGTGGTTTCACAAGATATAACGACAACAACAGAACTCGTCAAATTCTTCAATCGTTTCGCGTTGCAACGCTTTATAATTTTCAGGTTTTTAAATCGTCAAAAGATGCATAAATTGGCTATTTAAGAGCATGATAGTAAATGTTCAGTATTATTGTTTCCTCAAAAATATCATAACTAAAACGAAAATTTGCGAATCTGTAACAACTTTTTAAAATTTTGTCAATTTACCAAAATGCCCCTTAAATATACTACAATCATCTTTAAACACAACATGTTACAATATGAAGGAAATTTAAACGCGCGTTCGGTACATGCAAAGTTGGCTAAACATGACTGCAATTTTAAAACAATTAAGCGTTTCGGTTGCCATGAAATTTATACAACCTCAGCTGCATATAAGTGAGTAAAATGCTTGTATGTGAATGAAATGTTATATGCGGAAAAAATAGTTCAAGCCAAGCTTGCATATCCGAAAATTTAGTCAGGAGCTAAACTGTTCGCTTATGAGACCAAGAAACCTTGCGGGACTTTACAGACACGTCGCTCCTGACCAGACTGCGACTATGTCATAAGACCCATTTTCGAACGATACGGATCATTTGCGTCCTTATTTTCTGAATGCAACTATATTCAGAATATTGTTCAGAAGAACGAAATATTACAAAGATTGTTATGGTTATTAAAAACTTTGTGACTAATATCATTGTCCAGGGTATGTTCATAGAAGGCCCAATTAGGAATATGTACGTTATTTTAGTTTTGTCTGCCTGCCTGCCTGTGTGCCTTCCTGCCTGTCTGCCGGCCCGCCTGCCTGCCTGCCTGCCTGCCTGCCTGCCCGCCCGCCCGCACGCACGCCCGCTCGCCCGCCCGCCCGCCCGCCCACCCGCCCAAACCGCCCACCCGCCCACCCGCCCAAACCGCCCACCCGCCCGCCCGTCCGTTCGTCCGTATGTCTATCGGTCTGTCCGTCCAAACAATGTGGCTACTGCGTTTTTTCTAAAAAAATTAATCTGTGTTGATATAACACAATCCGAGTATAGAGGGCCTCATTGGAAATAAACACATATTTTCCTTTTTACATCAGACGAAAATATAGTTGCTCTGGTGACACAAGTTATGGAAAATTAACATCTAATGAATATTATATGAATTTGTGTCTCATATTTAATCCAAAAAGACCATTGTAAACGTAGTCTTGTACTGAAAAAGACAGCTCTGTTTATTGATAATCATCAGGTGAAATGGATAAATTCTAAAGCGTGACAAACACGAGACGATTTTGCTACTTAGTAATCTTGTATTGTATTTGATTAATTGTATTACAACACGTGCATTGCTTATATAATCCAAAGTTTGTTCTTTCTTATAGTATATCATTATATGTATGCTTTCATCATTGGGGTCAAGCCCCTTAAAATGTGTGCAGACGTTTGTTGTAAAAAAATGAGTTTGGCTAAATATATCTACATAATTCAATGCTCTAATTAGATTTAAACAAAGTATAGCTATTCAAATTACAAATAATGTAACGTATCATTTTTTTGCAAGTTTCAAGATTGTGTTAATAAAAATCTACACAAATTAACATTGATAAATATGAAACCCTGGCTCTTGGACAACGGGGCTTAATGCACGTGCGTAAAATATCGTCACAGATTACCTTGTGAAGTCCGCGCAAGCTTATCAGGGGCGACACTTTCCGCTGTTATGGTACTTTAAGATTAATAGATGTCTCATCTTATCGAAAATCCATTTAAGACGGAAGTTTCGGCCTGCACCTGCTCACCTGGGACAACACTTTACGCGCGTTTTATCAGAGCGCGACTCGTATTGAATATCAAATGCATTAAAAAGTTAATGTCACTTAAAAAAAAAAGATAGGGCAACCATATACCATACACTTATGACGAATGCAATAAAATTGATCATGAAGGTTTCCTTACCTCGATAAACGGGGATAAATACACAATATAAACTAGGATAAGCTTCATTGTTTATTATGAGAGAGAAGTCAACTAAATTACAACTTTGGAAATTATAGCTACTGTTGAATTAAAACAAAGCTACATTCAAAAACACTCAGTTAGCATTACGATCTATACTTAATAACCATTATCTTTAATAACCATAAATTCAACCCTTACACACTTTAAACGCCTAGTGTATTTGACGTTTAATAATTTTGTAAAAAAACACATTTATGTACAAGAAATATTTTTTTGCTTAAAAATTATCATAAACAATTTTATTCAGATATACGTAACATACATACATAACAAAAATGGAAACTAAAGACTATCCGAGAAAACGTGCACATGATTGGTTAAATGTTATTAGCCAACGGAAACAATATTCTCTTAAGTCCTGATTAAGCTTCCCTAAGTCTTGAGTACAACTCCGTGTTATTGGACCTCTGTTGGCCCGGGTAGATTTCTATCTTGCTCGACACTGAGTAGCTGCCGCCTGACCCTCCCTGGTTGGCGACGCAGTAGAGCGTGTGGACGTCAACGTCGTCGACGGGAGTCAGCGTTAACGTCACCCGAGACGTGTTGGCGTTGGGATCCGATTTCCACACCTGCAATAAAACACATGGACTGGAGCGAATTGCCAAAAAACGCATATCATATATAAGGGGCCAACCGAAATTCCCGAATTGCTTTTACCAGATACAAGTATATTAGTCCGGAGCGCAATGCCGTATGAAGTTTACCATATGTATACGTCCAGAGTGCAGTTATGATAATCAAAGAGTTTATAAAGTCTGACGCGGTTATGAAACACATTAAATCTTTATGTTAATGGTTACATTTCTTAGGCCCAAATGCTAGCTACAACTCTTACCTTGTAGAGACCGGAACTGACAAGATCTGGTCCATAGTCGTCATACAGTCGCAGCTCCAGGGCAGGGCGAGGCCGGCCGCTTGCCTGGCAGGAAATAACGACACGATCCGTGGAGTTCTGCATAACGCCGGTCCGCTCAGCGCTGAAGCGAGCCGCACGCAAAACCAGCACTTCCGTCGGAGCGTCTATTGTCTGGTTCCCATTGGTGGCCCTAGAGAGTTTAAAAAAAACAATTGCGTGTTTATAGATATGGTTGTGAATAGAAATTATTTGCAAAGATCAATCAAGGCCATCAATCATACATTGACCGTCCAAGGGATCCAAGTTTATTTGGGATTAATGTTTCATGTTTCATTTTTAGAATGGTAATGTTGGATCATTTGCTGTCCCCTTGATACACTTGATATATATGAAATCATTTATCTAGCATATCTGGATGTAAGTATAATCGTCCGTTATTTTTACAACAAATACTCATTAATTACAACAATATATCAACAAAATGCATCACCATTGTGATAAAAGTTGACAACAAAAGATTACACGAAATTATGCATTTGAAAGTCAACGCATTTTTAAGTGGATATCTCATTTACGAAACCCTTAAATTATAAAAGCGGGATCACACGAGGAAAATGAATCGAATTAACTCCATTTTCTGACGAATCAAATTGTCTGCGTTTTCCCGTCAGAACATTTAGAATTGAGCATTGATCTTGAAAAAACTTGGCCTAAATTGCAATAAGGGATGACACTCCCCGCTCGACTGGATTTTTGTTCAGCAGAAACTTCATTTCCACGAAAACCATCCATAAAAACGGTAAAAGTAATCCCGAATTGGCCTGTGCGGACTGCTCAGGATAATATGGGACGACACTTAACGCACAAGTATTTAGCCAAGTTTCTCCAGCACAGGGCTCAGCTGTCAGAATATTCCCGTCCAAACATCGTTAACTCCTTATGCGCAGTTGTACCTGCAAATATATCTGCCGTCGGTATTTGCAGGGTCCGCGGCTTTAAATGAGTGCACAACCATATTCATTGAGCTGTCAAGTATCACCGTCTCCAAAGGAACAGGTCGGGCATCTGAAATAGAATACTTCACAACATTAGTGGACACTTCAGGTACAGATGTTGAGGTGGAGCAGACCTATCAAAATGCATACTTGTGGAAATGCAAATTAAAGTAAGTGCTTAATGTGGTAAACAATGTCGTCACGGAAAGCACATTAGTGGATTACCGTTTCACGGTAAATCAAAGCCATCTATATGTAACGTTGATGATCTTTAAATAAATATAAACCATTTTATACACTTCGTAATTGGATAGCTATGGGCTTGGCCATTTATTTAAACATGAAAACTGATACGAGAAACAGGGACGTTCCATATTATAAACTGGAAGTTGTGCTTACCGCCGTTGGCCACCTTCAGAATGCTCACTTCCGGTCTGGGGTTTCCCATGGCAGCGCAGATCATCGTCTGCGTCGGTGGGAACACGATAATTTGACGGCTGAGCGGGAAAACGCCGATTGTGTTAGGCAACACTACACTATCATCTCCGGGTGCCAGCACTTTCACGAACGGGCCGTAATAAAACTCTTCAACCAGACCGCCGACGGTGTTTCGGTAAGGAAGGCGGATGGTGAGGATGCCGCCATACTGCGCGTAATCCTTTCGAAGTACGATCTCTAAATTGGAGGTAGTGTTAGTGCGTTTTGTGAGCGAGAGTCCGAGGCCTTCTGAATTAAAGTGCATGATTTCAAAGATGGCTGGCGGACTGGCGGAAGTGTTGAGACCGGTGAAGAAGACCTCAGCATAGGCCAGCTGGTCCACCTCAGTGGGGTCTTGGACAAGCACCGCCGGGATCTTGAGATCTGAAAAGAAAAATGACAGTTAATCTGTGTCAACGCATATATATATATGTGGGCTATGGCCGACTGTAACAATACAAGCACAGTTGTGTTTTTGTAAAATATGCATCAAATAGTGAATTAATGAACGTGTATTCTTTAATGCAAACTGCGTTCAAACAAGCGTCTACACTGTCGTTAACCCCCATGTTGGACCTCTTACATAATAAAATACAAAGCAAACGCAATTAAATCGGTCAAACAAAGACTTGATAACAGTAAGTCGAATAGATTCTATAGACGAGCTAGCTACTGATTAAGCGTTAGGTTTGTAACAAGAGTGCAGTGAAGTATACATTTAACACCAACCAAGCGCTTTCGAACATTTACACAAATAGATAATCCTCGTTCTGGGTAAACTTGGCTCAATGCACATGCGTTAAGTAACGTCCAATATTATCTAATGCAGTCAACACAGGCTAATCAGGAACGACACGCACAAGCAGTAAGCCTAGTATTCCCAGAACGAATTAGCGGAATTCTCTTTTGCAAGAACTGATGCTTTTTTTAATAAGTAATTTTCGATGGATATTGTTTAAGAAGTAGATTAAATGTAGGTGTACGAATAAACTTTTCTGCTTCCAACAAATCGCAAGTTAATTACCTCATTCATTACAACCTTTGTTTTGTAACACATATCCCGGGTAATTGTCTGAAATGATATTTTGTCATAAAGTTTTATGCACATTTTTGCAAATCTATTTATATTCTGTAAACGCAATGGCTGCAGAAGTTTTTACATAACGTTTATAAAACCTGTTGCGCAGTTATGTTAATGCACACGTCTTAATAATAACGTTTACTTTCATATACTCTGCCCTAGTCTGTTTTACCTAAGTCCTGCGCAGCCTTCACGGTCGTGTTCACGGTGAGGTAGTCAGCCGTTGGCTGGGTGACCACGTGCGTTTGGTTCTTCGAAGTCTCGTTCATGTTCACGCGCATATTGAGACTCTCATCATCGTTGTAAAGCCGGAAGAAGAGATTACGCATGTTGCTGAGGTCATCGATTGTGACGTCAGAGAAAAATGTGTAGTTGTTTTCTGAGCTGGACGTCCGCTTTCCGGCTGTAATATAAAAATGCGGGTATTGTGTATGCGACTTCAATATACAAGTGAAATGCAACTGATGGTATATTAATTAGTTTGTAAGAGCTCTCTGTTTGAATTTTCCCTGCGATACTGATCGTATGCAATTAGCCTCTAAATAACGATAAAAATATGTTGATTTATTACAAATTCTGTTAAGTATAGGTGTTACGTATATATTTAGATTGCCTTACGATTTCAAGAGCTTTTCAAGACCACTTACTGTGTTCTCGCCCTAAGCGATATCAACAGAGTTTATTTAAGCCCAATATCCTCAATGTTATCAAACTCAAATAAATGTGAGCCTCACTCGGGGAAAAACAGGCTTAAGACATGTGCGCAGAGTGTTTTTCCAGATAAGTCAGTGTAGTGCGTACAGGGACGACACTTTTCGCCCTTTATCTTATTTTTTGTTTAAAAAAGTCTTATCTGAGCCAAAATCCAGCCAGGCGGATAACGTCTTATTTAATTAGCCCTGTTTTATGACAATACATCTTATTATCATTATTGGCTTACATGTACGCCACATTCCCCCGTTCTGTCGCAGACCGATCCATTCTGTCGTATGTTGCGGGGAACCAGCGTACCCAACGGAAATCTTCACGGTGTCGCTCCCTTTCGGACCGGCAGTAGTGCTGATGTTGAGTATGCGCAGTGGATCGGGTCCTTCCGGCACTTCCGGCAGCGGCTCAGCGGTGGTCAGCGTTTGAATAAACTGCAGGAATCGCAACATATTTTGACAAACATAGGGTTATTCAGGTGCAATATGCAAACATTGAATACATGTATACAAAAAAGAGTTTATGTGTGAAATCTATCCAGAAATAAATCAACAATCTATTTGGAATGTTTTCATATATTACAAAAAATACTCTATTTACCTTCCAATATAAATAACATATTTTTGAACCGCTTGGGTAACTTGTATTGACCGTATACAAAAGACAAACATTTAGGGAGTTGAGCCAATTTCAATACATTACTATCTGACTTTGAATAAGTAATCATTATAACGGATTTGTTGTACAAAATTTATATTCTGCAACTTCCAATCTTTTGAAGAATCGGTTAAACCAATGTTGCCAATTTCACTTCTCAAGACTGTTCGATTAATATCCTGTCAAACCTCCGCTTTCTACGTTACTGCCTATGTTATACCTGACTTATATTTATTCCGACATGAGATAAAAAAAAAAACATTCTTTGAGTACAATTACTATAATTATCGACTGTTTTTACTGTGAAATGGCGACATGATATCATTATTCGTGCGAGATTCTCATGACGTCATTGTTCCCACAAAAGTGTAAAAAAAAATATGTTAACATATGGCGGAGGAAGCATTGCATATAAATAAAAATACTTGACTTTTAGAAGATATATATACATTGATGTCTGAAGATTATATAACTTTTAAAAATCGTGATCATTAAAAATAAATATTTTCACGCGTGTATGTGCAATGTGTGAAAATATAAGTCTCTCTGATCACTGGTTAAATACTTGTTTATTTTTCCTAATTCCGGATCACACGAAGCGTGTTCATTAAACGTAAGCCATATTGGGCGCTTGTACTGTCTTGTCCATATTTGACGTTCATCCATATCCATACCTCTCCAGACGGAGTGGAGCTGCCACCTGTGTTGTTTCCACAGTCACAGGTCTGAATACTGACCGCCTCACAAATCTGCCGCATACCCGTCCACATCTGGATCACAGAGTATGATAATGGGTTTCCATATTTTCACATTTTCACAACAATCATTGAAAATAGTATTAAAACTTTGAAATGGACAAAGATATGAGAAGTACTCTCGGAAAATGGGGCGTAATACATGTGCGTAACGTGCCGTCCCGGATTGTCCTGTGCAATTTGCTCAGGCTTATCAAGGAAGACACATTCTACCTTTTCATGTGTAAGAGACGTCCTTTCTGTTCTGTGAAAACTGAGTGCATTTAGCACAGGCTTCTCTGGGCCGACACACCGCTTTACGGAATTTCTCATTTAAAGAAATACTATTCTAAACAATATTCCACTCGTTACGGAAAGTGTCGTGCCAGATTAGACTGTGCGGACTCAACGGGCTAATCTGGGATGACACTTGACGCACATGAATTAAGCGAAGTTTTCCCAGAACGCAACTCAACTATCTCGATATGAAGGTCCTTATTTGGCGTGATGGCGCCTCAGATATTGATTTATGGTGATCAAAACGACAACAGCCAAACGTCAAGATGAACTGGCGTATCGACGGGGAGGGCTTTAAACCAACAAGAACTACAAAATGAATTCGCTTTCACGCAAACTAGGTTGCGCTTGAACGAGCGTTAGATGTATGCGACCTTCGGGCGTGTAAAGACCCATTATTTTGCTAACAAAACACCAACACGACAAGTACCCGCATTTGTAACATATGCATGCATATATCTGTTTTGTTGTATACAACTGTATATCAATCATCATAATTAACGTTTAATTTTGATTTTCTAAATGTATAAAAAAATATGTAAGCCTAACTTGTTGGAGTCGGTTATTTTGCAATATTAACTGTCTGTTCTGTTCCAAAACCGTTTTAACCATGGTCCTTAATTCAGCTTCATTTCCGGCTGGAACTTGGGCTGTCACCAATCCAATCTGAAACAAGTAGCAAAAAATGTATAATGAATGTCATGATCAATTATTTTAATACGCTTTTCGTGACCTCGTCAACATAATAATCATCAGCTTCTTATGTATCATCGTTATAAGTAGTATGCGATGTATAATGATTTTCATCATCATTATTATCATCATCGTCATTATCGTAATCGTTACACATCTTCGCTATTGTTTTAGTTCTGACATTTTTATTTAACAAATGTGCAACGTTACGGAAACGGGGTTTTGCAGATTTATCTAATGAACTTCTTTAATGTAGGGCAGATACGATTATAGATAAACAAAAGTGATCATCTAGTTGCTATTAATACACGACAAATGAATACAAAATTAGAAGAGGCACACACGACAAATGAATAAAAAAAAGAAAAGACACACACACATGTCCATGATACGGTTTGCATAAGCAAATGTTCTACATAAGTGAACATTACTTTGAATAATTAAATTACTCATATTGGTAAAAAGAAATCAATCTCGGTCTGGATAAACAGATCTCTATGGACATGCGTAACGTTTCGTTCCAGATAAGCCTGTGCAGTTCGCACAGGCTAATATGTGATAACATTTTCCGCTGTTACGGTATTTTTCGTTTTGAAAATGAAGTCTTTTCTAAGGTAAAATTCATAGTATGATAAAAGTCGGAGTGCACAGGCAAATCTGGGACGGCACATTACGTACATACATGAGGCCCAGTTTTCCCAGAACGCGAATCAAATTCATAAATCATCTGTTGGTTGATTAATTAATGTCTCATGACAGGTTTTACATAGCGTGCATTTTTACTTTTAGCATTGCCAATTTGTCATAAGTTTCGTATGAAAAGTGACAAAATAAAATAGAATGAATGATGTACTTACCAGGATGGTGCATGCTGTAAACACGTGACCGTTTTTCATGGTTTGTCGGATGATCAACAGTAATAAACCTGCAGCTCACTGTTCAGATGTGATCGCTGTATTGGTTAAAGTGTTTCCATCACAAATGTTCATAATTATACACTTCAAAAGATGTTTTAAAGCAAAGCAAAAAATACTTTATTATATTAAATTAACGCGCATAGTTTGCTTATTTTTTACCCCGGATTCTCAGTCCTGCAATAATGTTTTAAACATACCAGTTCATATACATGTATAAAAAATTCAATCCTATTTGTACACGTACTCTAACGAAAGTGAAACCTGAAAAACACGAATACTAGTAAGTTTTACTTACACGTATAAGGCCACAGTGATAATAAACATTGAATACTAGAAAACCATTCATGTCACTATATACGTTACAAAACGACGAACGTAAACATTTGGGTTACGCTAAAACTTGACAGCCGGGCATGTCTTTTGTCAAAATATGACAACACTCAAAATACTAAGATCGCTTTTTACATATATCGTACCGCGTGTACATCACGAATGATTTGTAAATGCTTTTATACGTTTTTGTTTTCTTAGTGGTGAAACTAGTTTTTGGTGCAAGTCAATGACGTCCCTGAGTCCGAAGTTAGTATAACATGAATGTATTTTTGAGTGATTTTTGATCGGTTTCAAAACATGTAACACGATTAACCCATTTATGCCTAGCGTCCTGAAAAAAAGGACTTTGCAAACAGCTTAGACCCAGATGAGACGGGTTAACGCTGTTTGCTTAAAGGAATTTCTGTAAGAAATATTCTAAATATACAAATAAATATACTAGACATACCTAATTTTGGAAATAAATTGATCCAATTTAGAAGGATGGGAAAGTCTACTAGGCATAAATGGGTTAATTCTTTGAACGCACGTCTCATTGTATATTAACAAAAGTTTGAGGTGATTCTTTCTCTTAAAGTATAACATGTTTGCCTCGTTTTGGGGATTCATGTGCGTAAAGTAGCGTTCACTTATAGCCTGCACAGGCTAATCAGAGGCGACTTTTCCGCTTGTGTTGTACTTTTCATTTAAAAGAAGGTCTCTGTTCAGTGAAAATCCTGCATGTGCGGACTTCACAGGCTATTGGGGAACGACACTTTACGCACATGAATTAAACCCCGTTTTCCAATAGCAAGGCCCATATCTTTAACACTTTTTCCAGACAAAGCGAGCTTTGTGCGTTATTTTAACAAACAAACACACACACTTCAATATTCGTCCGAACCAACCAATTAGAAATGGTAAATGTATATTGTATTAACGGTTTTTACAGTTGAGTGGTGGACTCGAACCTTTGACACTAGACTATGTCGCCAATGTGTTGCAAATAGACATCGCATCCGTTAGCAACCAAACTAAAGTACCCCGCGGTACTTTGCTATTAACTAATCGCCCTACATGACCCTAGGTCGCTTTGATGGTTGGTTTGTGTTAAAATATGCTCAAATCAATATTATGACATTGACGAGAAAATTCGCTCCGGGAAACAAGGCTTCATGAATGTGCGTAAAGTTTCGTCAAAAATAAGACTGCAGTCAGCAACGATTTTCGTTTAGAAGAGACTTCCATTGCACGCACAATACCAAAAAATCGGAAAGTGTCGTCCCTGATTAGCCTGCACAGTTAAAATATAATTTTAAAAAACGGGGCTGCACACTCGTACACCATTTGGTTTAAAGTGTGTTTCATACCTTGAGTATAAATGATCAATATGAACAGGGGTTTTAATAGTATTTCCCAGCGGTCGTGTTGCGGTGTTGTTGTTTTTTTAATTATACTGCTACAAATGCCGGGGGCAGTTTACACATTAATCAACTTTTGTTTTTGACAAATATAAAATGTAAGCAAGAGTTTAGTTTCACCGCAACAGATAAGGTAAGTATCGCTCTTGTCTACTGGAGCTGTTTCGCCAAACTGTTCACAGTAGTAATAAATGAACGGCTTAAAAAGTGGGCTATTGTAAATGATACGCTCACAGACGCTCAGTTTGGATTCAAAACCAATTATAGCACTGTGGATGCTATTTTCCTACTAAAGGCTTTTATAGATAAACAACTCAGTACTAAAAAGAAACTATACTGTTGCTATATCGACCTTATGAAATGTTATGATTCAATATATCGAAACGGACTATGGTACAAGCTTATTAAAAGCGGAATAAACGGTAGATTGTTAAAAATTATTCGTTCTATTATGATGAAGTGAAATTATGTGTAAGACATATGGGGACGTTGTCGGATTTCTTTAAAGGGGCCTTTTCACAGATTTTGGCATAATTTGAAGTTTGTCATTAAATTCTTTATATTGATAAATGTAAACACTGGATCTTAAAAGCTCCAGTAAAAAATCAAGAATAAAATTTAAAAAAGGAAAAATAAGTAGCCGGTATCAGGGCTCGAACCAGTGACCCCCGGAGTCCTGGAGTAAGTCTGAAGTAAAAGCGCATTGGCCCTCTCGGCTATTCCGCCGGATATACACAGATTTAGTATTTTATACCTTATATAAGCAATCTTCGTAGTTTCGTAAATTTAAACGACAACAACAGAACTCTCCAAATTATTCAATCGTTTCGCGTTGCAACGCTTTATAATTTTTAGGTTTTCAAATCGTCAAAAGATACATAAAATGGCTATATTGGACTATGGTAAATGTTCAGTAATACTGTTTCCTTACAAATATCATAACTAAAACGAAAATTCTGAATCTGAAATTGAAATCTGAAACAACTTTTTTCAATTTAGTCAAATTACCAAACCGTGAAAAGATCCCTTTAATGGCGAAGTTGGATTATTGCAAGGGGAGACAATCTCACCTATACTATTTTCTCTTTTCGCTAACGACATCGAACTCTTTTTGAGTAATAACAATGAAAACATGATCACGTTGGACCAGCTATCTATTTATTTGTTATTGTTTGCAGACGATGTTGTAATTTTTTCAGAAACACCAAAAGGATTGCAAAAATCTTTAGATAATCTATACGAATATTGTGAACGATGGAAGTTAAAAGTCAATGTAGAAAAAACAAAAGTGGTCATATATAAAAAGGGAGGAAATAATTCACAGAACGAGCCAATTTTTTATAACAATGAGCAAATAGAAATGGTTCAATCATTTAACTATCTCGGCATTGTACTTTCAAGTGGTGGATCATTTATACAAACTACTCAAGCTTTATCCGATAAAGGCTTAAAGGCTATGGGGTCGCTTTTTGCAATCCCCAAAGACATGCATGTTCCTGTTAAAATAATGTTAAATTTGTTCGATTCTTATGTTACTTCAATACTGTGTTATGCGTGTGAGGTTTGGGGGTTTGTAAATGCTGATGATATTGAAAGAGTTCACAGAAGATTTTTGAAACGAATACTGGGTGTCAAAATGAGTACCGCTAATTCAGCTGTGTAGGGGGAACTAGGGCGATACCCATTATATATAAATCGCTACGTACGAATTATAAAACATTTCATAAAATTGTATACTGTTAAACAAACTAATTGTATATTTTATAGTACACTATGTTATATGAGAAATGGTGCTGAAAATATAATACGATGTAACAATTGGAACTAAAGTACGAGACTTACTTCAAAACACTGGTTTTGTAGATGTCTGGATGTACCCAGAATCAGTAAATGCAAATGTATGTATTCCTATATTTAAAAATAGACTAATTAACATATACATAGGTTTGTGGCTAAAACATTTAAACGTTAAAAGTTCATTAACTTTATACAAAGAATTGAAACATCGATTTGAACTATATGATTACCTTAACATAATCCAAAACTTTAATTTAAGAAAATACATATCAAAATTAAGACTTTCGTCCCACATGTTAACAATTGAATCTGGGAGACATACAAATATTCCTAAAAACGAACGCAAATGTAATATATGTAACTCAAATGATATTGAAGACGAATACCATTTTGTAACTGTATGTCCTCTTTATACAGATATAAGAAAAATGTATATTGACAAATTCTATTATAACCGACCTAGTATGCATACATTTATTCTTTTGTTAACAAAAATTAAAACCAAAGTCCTAAATAAACTAGCGATATATTGTAAAAATGCTTTTAAAATGAGAACTGATACATTGAATGCAAACGTCGAGTAATTCGATGGCCTTAGTGCATTTTTAACACCTTTTTATGTACTAGTTTGGTCACTTTCGCATTACTATGCATGTGCTTATTGCTTATATATTGTCAGTTTTGTATATGTAACGATGAACTGTAAATGTTCAAGTTATATTAATAAACTTCCTGTTCTGTTCTGTTTTATTTTTGGAAAATGTGTTTGGTACAAAAACAATAAAGTAGATCTATTTTTATTGGTATCGTTTATTTGTCTATATAATGTGAGTCTCGTCTTTTCAAAGCTGTCGAGCAAATCAGCGAAAAGCGCAACTATTTTAAAGTTTTTGTAGTTGAAGGCATGTAATGAGTTAATGAGCGTACCTGTTGTCAGTCGTCAGTCATTTGTTAGCCATAAACATTTTTGAGTGTCGGTCATAATGTACCGTAATAGATTTTACTGCTTGTGCAAGTCGAACATGACCCTGATAGTTGTGGTTGAGATGGCCACAAAGTATCTGCGTTTGACATTTACTTATTATTATTCATTTAATCAGAGGTCTATTAATTGATAGATCTTTGATCTCATGTGTACAACATTTAATAAATATGAAGAGTTTTTATTTCCAATTAGTTGACATATGGTGGCACATATTTGTCAGTATGAATGGATGTTATTGGCAGTTTCTTCGTAGAGAGCTTCACATTATATTCAGAGTATTCCTTGTAAAATGCACACGTACTCTGTGTCATACTGACCATTGTAATATGATCTTTATTCTGGATTTAACGCATGAGCGTTTCGTGTCGTCACATATAAGCCTGTGCAGCCCGCATCGGCTAATCTGGGACGAAACTTTCCGCGTATACTGGATATTCGCTAAAAAAAGACTTCCTTTAACCGAAAAATACCACAACAGCGGAAAGTGTCGCCCATGAATAAGCTGTGCTGACTGCACAGTCTAAGCTGAGGCGACATTTACACGAACCCGTTTCCCCAGAGGGCGACTCGTATTTAAAAGGCTGGTGCATAACACGTAAAAGTAGAGACCGTTAAAGGCCGGTGCATAACACGTAAAAGTAGAGACCGTTAAAGGCTGGTGCATAACACGTAAAAGTAGAGACCGTTAAAGGCTGGTGCATAACACGTAAAAGTAGAGACCGTTAAAGGCTGGTGCATAACACGTAAAAGTAGAGACCGTTAAAGGCTGGTGCATAACACGTAAAAGTAGAGACCGTTAAAGAGTGCATTTTATTGACCATGCCAGTATATCGATCATTGCTAGTAAGCGAAATGATGGCCGTAGGCTACTTAACGGAAATATCATGAGGAAGTGTCTAGTGTTAAAGACAGATTTAAGAAAATAATGATTGGTCATTGTAAGTGTACAACCGTTGAATGTAGTTTACATGTACCTTATGTTCGACGTAATGCGATTCTACTCCGACTTAAACTGGATTTATTCAAGTTTTTATTTTCTTCGTAAGATATTACAGATATACATACAAGCATATACTTTACATAATATTTTAAGAACAGCTATAAGATGGGTACATAAACAATTCTTTTCGTCGTAAGATACAACATACATACATTCAAGCATGTTATTTACAGAGTATTTAAAGTACAGCTATTTGAGTACAGCTTACATGAAGTTATAAAACATAAATTCATATACAATGTGTATGTTTTAATATTTTTAGCACTATACCAACTAATTTGCTCATACATATTATACGACTTTAGTTGTAGTCGTGTATATCTTTTGTCTGAAATATATTTCACATTAAAAAGGTTACTTAGGTGCTGAATTTCAAAATGTAAAATAGATTAAAAATGCACACTTCGCAAAATATTTAGCGATTTAACAAAATCTATTGTATTTAAATTATGTGTTATAAATAATTAGTGTTATCATAATGGGGGATGTATACAAATATGTTTATAAGGGACCAGTCTCGTAATTCATCTTCTGTGATATATGTAGTTTTATATATTTCGAAATTGTGTTTCATGATATTTACAACCGCAAAATTTGAGAGGATTCTTTCTTTCTTCTGACAATGAAAAATATACCGTTTAATTTCTAGACACACAATGTTTAAATCATTCATGTTTGGGGTCGTGAATCCAGGTATTAGATCTTGACATGTTTTATCAATAGTTAAGCTTGGTCTTCTCTTATTAATAGTCTCAAGAACAAAATAAACGATTTATTGGGAATATGGACAGTACCAGAACAAGTGCATAAAACAAATATCAATGTCCTTAAGAATATCGGGTCGCATTCCTCGCAGTTCAATGTAATGCTTTAATCGGTCACCTGGGAAGTAATCGTTCAATGTTTTATCTATGTTTAATACATACTCCGGTAATATCATTCATACTTGGTCTTCATGATCGATAATTCTGAGTGTTCGGATTCTTTGTCTTCTATGTATAAGTATTCTTTGTTCTCTCTAACAAAAGACATGAACGTACCTATAAATATAATGTTGAATTAACTTAACGCATATGTATCATCAATTTTAAACTATAAGCGCGAGGTTGGGGGGATTGATGAAAGCGGAAAACATTGAGCGCGTTCATCGTACATTTTGTAAAACAATATTTAATGTAAAGATGTCAACCAACTCATTATCGCTATAGTTGGTAGATTCCCCTTGTATTCAGACATATATGTCGGGAGCGTGAAATACTTTATAAAATTAGTGACAGTAAAACAGGCTTATTGTATCCTAAAACACATTTTACTATCACATAGATTAGAAATTGAACGCAAAAATAACACAAACAATTGGTCATCGAACGTACGGGACTTATTTAACCAAACCGGTTTTAACGATGCATGGCTATTCCCCGAATCTGTGTTCTCTAATAAATTAATCCCGTTACTTAAAAACAGATGACGATACCAGTATATCACTAAATGGAATATAAGTGTCACATCATCATGTATGGATTCTATGTCTAGATAACTAACGGCATGGTTTCTATGTGTAGATTGCGCATTGTATGGATTACCGGTATATGTATTGATACATGACTGTATGGGTTCTATGTTTAGAACGCTAATTGTATTGATTCTGTGTCTTAATTTACTGTATGGATTCTATGTCTGGATTGCTAATTGTATGTATCCTATGTCTAGAAAACTGACTGCATGGATTTTATGTCTTGATAACTGACTGTATGGATTCTATGTATAGATTGCTTATTGAATGGATTCTATGTCTTGACAACTCACTGTATGGATTCTATGTCTAGATTGCTAATTGTATGGATTTTTGTCTTGATAGCTGACTGTATGGGTTCTATGTCTAGAACGCTCATTGTATGGATTATATGTCTAGATTGCTAATTGCATGGATTCTTTGTCTAGATTGCTAATTGTATGTATTCTATGTCTTGACAACTGACTGTATGGATTCTATGTCTTGATTACTGATTGCATGGATTCTAGGTATACATTGCTAATTGTATGGTTTCTTTGTCTTGATAACTGAGTGTATGGATTTTATGTCTTGATAACTGACTGTATGGATTCTATGTCTACAGGGCTCGCGCTGTCGTTCGCCACTTGAGCCATTTGCGAAAATATTGAGACTTTGGCTAAAGAAAAATCCGATTTGCGAAAATGCTAAAATCTCGTAAAATTTTCATTGAAAACAGCCGCCATTTTAACCCGAAACTGGTTTTCTATATTTTTCTCTTTGTTTCAATGAAAGTATTCGCAATTTGAACAGTGAACGAAAACCGGTCTGCACCTGTATCGAGACATCGCTTGACCTTATTGTTATTGAAGTGCACATGGTAGCTGGCCAATCAAAACTGAGCTCGCTTACACATGAAATGACGTTGTTGAATGAAACGTAAAATGGGTGGAGCTTTGAATACACAGTTAATATTGTCGTCTGCAAACAAAAAAGCGGCCGGTCGCAAATGTCGTATTATAAGATTAAAAATGAAAATAAGCGTGACAATATATTAATTATTTCCAAGCTGACTATCGATCTAAATTAAAGCGTGATAATTAAATAATTAGTTCTATGTCGTTGGTGTTACAACTTTCTGCCGATTTTCGATTGAAATGAAAAGGTGATAATTAATTAATTTGATCGTTTTACTCACACACTATGCTAACTAACAGCGGCGTATTTTAATCAAAGGAAAACGTGAAAAACACGCGCGGTTTAATTGCAATTAAAGTTTACTTAAAGTTACGAATTTGTAACGCATAGGAAGACTAATTCATGTCGTCTACTATATAAATGGAAGTAACCACTTTGTCCGAACAGTCACTTACATAACTTCTTTAACCTTAAAGCGTCCTTTGACCGAAAATGAGTCTGAACAAACAAACAAAAAAAATAAAACACAAAAAACTAGAGCATTCCAAGAGTCATGGAAAGTTGATAATAATTGGCTTCGCGTTGAGAATGAATCAAAATCAATGTACTGTGACCTATGCATTAAGGTGCAGAATTCCAACACGTTCACTGTAGGTTGCAATATCCTGAAAAAAGACTCGGTGATCCCAGTCCCATAAATACACTCAGACATTGACACTGTCTCTGACTACTTAGGTACTGTAGGAATTGAAGGCTCACAGTCTGAACTGCCTGCTTTGTTAATTTTGCAAGAGCCAGCCATAATTCTGGAAACAAGTCAGTGACTGACATTCACTCTGCTGCAAATTTGGCAATTAAAAATGTCCATTCCTATCCAGCATCAGCAGAAGCTGCCAAAAGTTTGTTAGTATCCCCAGTGTCTACAGTTGATTGTGAACAACGACGACGAAGCGAAACGTGTAAACAGGTCAACTACGCCAACGCATTTTACATTTGGTAGCACAGTTAACAGTTCGCAATATCATATCCCTGAATATAATTGGAATATGAATTTTCCGGGAGCACCACAATACGGAACGCAATTTGGAATCGCATCCCCTCCCTGCAATCAATTTGGGACTTTCAGTCAAGGCAGTCAGGTACCTCCGATGTGGGCATCCGAAATGATCGAGGACGTGAAAAAGATCAAAACGCAAGTATCAAAAATCGATAAAATTGAAGAGTGCATGAACAAAATGATCAAAAGAGTTGAATTTCTCGAAGAAAAAGGAAATTCCATTGAAACAAGTCTAAATTTCTTTATCGAACAATTTGAAATGACAAAGAAAACGTTGACGGAGTCGAAAAACCAAATCAAAGATTTTCATGAAAAGGTGACGAAAATCGAAGATACACTACACACATATGACAAAAAAATCACCCAGATTGATGAAGCTACCGACAAACTTGAATTTCATAGCTTACGTGAAAATCTTCTGTTTCATGGTATTGCGGAAACGTCAAGCCAAGAAAACTGTGACGAAATTATTAAAACGCTCATTAAAGAAGTTCTCCACATCGACAAAAATATCATCCTTGACAGAGTACACAGAATAGGTCAGAGTAAACCATCTAAAACGAGACCTATTGTAGCAAAATTCCATCTTTACGAAGATCGAGAGCTGGTGCGAAAAACAGCAATTGAGCGGAGCCAAGACCTGAAAGCACTCCATCAAGGCATCGGTATCCAACAAACGAGGGGGACCCTAGAGAAAAGACGCAACAAGCAGCACTTGGTAGACCGGGAACGAGCAGCCGGTAGAACAACAAAATCGGCGGGACCGAAACTACTATCCAGAGGAGCGGACGGGAACTTCCGGGAAGTTAATATGTAGGACACTGAGAAGTTCAAAATCATCTCGTGGAATGTGAACGGACTCAATTGAAAAATAAAATAAATGACTGTGACTTTCTACAATTAATCAGCGATTACGACCTTGTGGTATTAAGTGAAACTTGGACAAGCAAAACGCAATCAACAAACATCGAAATTCAAAACTATCTTAGTGAACACATTTATGGACATAAATCATATAGGATTAAAAAAGGTCGTCAAGCCGGAGGTATTTCAATTTATTATAAAACAACATTTAAAAATAAAATAACTGTTGCAGAAAAAGATAATTATGGAATAGTATGGTTGAAATTAGATCAATCACTGTTTGATTTTGATAAAAATGTATACTTATGTTGTACATACATTCCACCTATCACTTCAAAAGTATTAAAAGACAAAGATTTTGATTTTTTTGAGGAATTAGAAAAAGGCATCGAAAAATATTGTAATTTAGGCCTTACATACATTGTTGGAGATTTAAACTCAAGAACTGGGAATTTATCAGACATATTAGAATATGACAAACATTTAGATGGCGATACCACTTTAAATACAAACAACTCTTACTTTACGCCCACGAGTTTTCCTAAACGCATGAATCAAGATCACGTGATTGACATTCAAGGTCGCGCTTTGATCTCCATGTGCAAAATCACCAGTCACATTACTGCCAACGGTCGATTAGCGCAAGATAAACATGGGAATTACACTTTCAGTTCATCACGTGGCCTCAGTGTAACGGATTATTTATTAATGCAAAAGGATTCGCTCGATCGGAATTTTGTTAAAGAATTTGAAGTTCTAGACTGGACAGAATTTTCTGACCATGCAGCTCTATATTTTAGTTTAAATATGAAAAATCACACCAAAAAGACACCATTTAATATTAATGAATCTAATACAACAGAAACTAAAAAAAGTAGTGTATGACGAATCTAAAATTAATTAATTTAATACGTTAATAAAAAATACAATTCAAAACTTAAATACATTGTTTGATGAAAATAAAACGGTAGATGAGAAAACTAGTATTTTGACTAAATATCTTCAAGAAAACAGTGCATGCATATTCGGCAAAGTAATAAAAATAAATTCGCACAACAGGCAACATAAAAACCCACAATGGTTCGATTCAACCTGTAAAAATGCAAAAGACAATTTCAAACACGCAAAAAATGCTTTCAATAAAAGTAAAACTGATGCAAACAGACACAATTTTATTCAGCACAGAACAAAATATAACGATGTAAGACGAAAAGCAAAACACCGCTATAGAGTCGTAGAAGGGGCACGGTTAACTAATATAGCTAAAACACAGCCTAATTTTTTTTGGAAAAATATTAAAAAATGTCATAAACAACACGCGAGTATTCCCGACAACATCAATATAGAAAACATGTATGAACATTTCAATAATTTATATAGTAATGATATAAACGACATGTCCAATGAAAACATTGACAATATTCATGACAACACTAGCAACAGCGAAACAAATGATTTTCTTGACTCCCCGATAACAGAGAATGAAATACAACAAGCATTATCAACACAACACAACGGAAAATCAAGCGGGCCGGATCAGATACCAGCTGAACTAATCAAAGCTTCATACACCATCATAAAACCACATCTGACACATATATTCAATAACATATTTGAAAGTGGAAATTACCCGAAAGATTGGGGACTAGGTTACATTACACCAATTTATAAAAGTGGTGACCCAAATCAAGCAGAAAACTATCGCGGAATAACCCTAAATAATATAATATCAAAGATTTATTCACAAGTGTTATTAAACCGACTAACCAAATGGTGCGAATCGAACAAATCAATATCTGAATTCCAATACGGTTATCAAAAAGGCAAAAGTACTGTAGATTGTATTTTTATACTAAACAGTCTAATAAATAAAGTACTAAATTCGGGCCAAAAATTATACTGCATTTTTATTGATTATGCTAAATGCTATGATAGCATAAACCGTGCACTATTATGGCAAAAACTGATATCGCAAAAAATTAGTACCAAATTTGTATCCGCGTTTCGAGCTATGTATACTTCTGTTAAGGCAGCCGTTAAAATGAAATCACAAATATCCGATCATATAATATCTAATACAGGAGTAAAACAAGGAGACCCGTGTTCAAGCATACTTTTTTTAATGTTCGTCAATGATATGGTAGAGAACATAAACTCAAACATAGAAGGAATTATAACGATTAACGACATTAAGTTTTTCTTGTTAACATACGCAGATGATCAAGTTCTATTTTCGACATCACCAACATCATTACAATCAATGTTGAATGACATTGAAAATTACTGCATAGTATCTCAACTTAAAATTAATACACGTAAAACAAAGGTCTTGATCTTTGAAAAAAGTAATCGCCATACAAATTATAACTTTTACCTCTACGGGGAATTATTAGAAATAGTGACATCTTTCAAGTACTTAGGTATAACACTATTTAAGAATGGTAACTGGTATAAAACAGCCCAAACACTAGCAGAACGTGGAAATAGATCTCTACATAAACTTTTCACTATTATTAATCAATACGAATTCTCAACACGCGAACAATTAAACCTATTTGATAAACTAGTCACCCCAGCCCTACACTATTCAGCAGAAGTATGGGGATTTACGAAAGGTAAAGAAATCGAAATAATACATACAAAACTACTTCGAAAAATCTTAAAAGTAAACAAATCTACAAATCTAGCTGGTATGTACGGAGAATTAGGACGATACCCGCTATACATAATACGCAAATTACAAATATTCCGCTATTGGTTAAAAATACTTAAATCAAGTGATAACAGTATCACAAAAACAATATACTCTGTGATATTTAACGATGCACAACAAAATATCACATACAACCATCGAAATTGGGCGTCACACATAAGAAACACTCTTGACGAGCTTGGGTTAAGCAATATATGGGCGGATCAAACAACTATCATAAATCAAACCGATCAAACATTCATCTACAATACAATTAAACAACGTTTATTAGATAATTACAAACAAAGCTGGTATAGTGAAATAAATAATTCCCCTAGACTCATGAGCTATTGTAGATTTAAAAACACTTTTGAGTTAGAACCATATCTTGATTTTATAACAAATAAGAAATACAAAACATCACTTACACGATTTCGATTATCGTCACATAGATTAGAAATCGAAAGAGGTCGTTATAATAACATACTACGCGATAATAGAAAATGTAAGTTTTGCAACGGACACGCTATAGAAAACGAGTATCACTTTCTACTTGTTTGTCCTTTATATAGAGAAATTAGAAAGAAACATTTAAAATCATATTTTCAAAGGTGGCCAACGTTCAATAAATTTGACTTTCTAATGCAGTCGGCAAATAAAAGAGACATAATAAGCCTTGCTAAATATATTTTCAATGCTAATGAAATGCGTAATAATATAGACAATCAGTTATAATTGTTAACTTCTACAAGACATAGCCATGTTATTTTTTATTTAATTTTTTTCATTGAATATGTTTGTATAATTAAAATAATTCTACATTTTCCTCGTATTAAAGTTGATGATATAATTATATTGATTACTGCTGTACGTACTACTGTTTTTTTGTAAACTTCTCTTATTGAATATTGAATCAATGTATGTTTAACACACACACTGCGTAACTTTCTGTTTTGTGGCAAAAAAGCATTGTATTATGCTTATATGCTAATAAAGGTTGTTGTTGTTGTTGTTGTTGTGAACGAGGGTTCAGTAGGCAGAATGTAATCAAAACTGATTACTCTAGATTGCTAGACTCTAGATTGCTAATTGTATGGATTTTTTGTCTCGATAACTGACTGTATGGGTTCTATGTCTAGATTGCTAATTGTATGGATTCTATGTCTTGATTACTGATTGTATGGATATGTCCAGATTGATATTTGTTTGGATTGTTGATTGCATGAATACTTTGTTGTTTTAATTGTTTAGTGAATGGATTGTATGCATTGATTACTTATTATATAGATGCCATTGTATTGATTGCTTATTGTATGGATACTAAATCTTAATTACTTACTGTATGATTACTTAAACTTGATTGCTTACCGCATGCATACTATATCTTCATTGCTTACTACGTATATGGATACTTATTATGGCAGCTTTGTATTGATGTTCTATAAAATGATCGGTTACTCTGGAGATGAACACTACAAACTGCAAGGAACACGCCTATACACCGTCATATAACAGACTGCAAGAAACACGCCTATACACCGTCATATAACAGCGAAAACGATGCACATTGAATCGTGATTCTTCAACTTTCTCCAGATTTCTCCTTAAGATAGATTTATGCAAAAAATGGTCTACTTATATAGAATTCTCGGCCAGCAGCTGGAGCGTGCACGTCGCGACCGGGGCGAGAGTCACTCACAGATTTTCTTTAAGACTTCTCCGAAGAATCGCCAAGTGGAGTGCTAACGGTCCGTAAGTAGATAGTGGTCTCACTTAATCATCGGAAGAGGGCTGAGAATAGCTTGTCAGCGGAATTGGCAGCGTAGAGGACGGGCGGAGCGGACCTGAAGCAGCTATGCAGATCAAGACTTCGATGGGGTGGCTCTATGAAGATAATTGAAGTGTCTCAGGACTAGTTGCAATAATTCAACGCTCAGCTTAGGCTGAGAGTTGCAATGCGCTCTCTCTTGTTCATGGGTGCAAAATATTATCAACAATGCAAGGGTTAAGGAACACTGAAACTGCAAGAACTTATTAAAGTTTACCTATCTAAACCACAAACTTATCTAAATGGTACCATTAAAGCAAGAAATCATTGATGTTATTGACTTAGGTTTTGTTTTGTATGCTGTATCCGCCATATTGGAAAATTGACCCAATATTGGTTAGGTCGCAGTACACCAATATTTTGCACGTCGGGTTATGTGCTCCAGCCTATTAAGTCGATAACGATGTGGTATTCGATACAGAATACACTGTTTCAAATTTAAACATAAACATGTCTGCGAGAAAAGTGTGTTGAAACCTCGTCGTGTTTTTATAGGATGCATGCAAAGGATAACATCCGTAGGTTGCCATTCAGGTAAATTTAACATGTTTATGAAGTTAATTCATTATTATCCTCAATTTGTCTCGAACGACGTCTGTTTAGTGAAGCGCACGGATTCGCTGCGCTGAACTGCACCCATGTTTATGAAGGGGTGTATATGGACTGCCAGAACCGCCATAGCAAAAATTATCAAGGGCTCTGGGAGTCCGTTCATATGGACTATCTCAGGACAACGGTACTCGGTACGCTAAACGTGCTGAGGAAACTGGTCTGGGGTTGGCGTCGACGGCTGGTGACGACTAGAGCGACCATAACGGCGGCGCAGCGCGCTAGGAGCGGGAAGACGATATCTTTGTAGGTCCCCAAGAACACCCCCCCCCCCCCCCCTCACACACACACACACACACACCATACATGAACTCCCAATCAGAGCTCCAGATAAAATGCCTATCTGCGTATTTACGCATTGAAAAAATTAAAACAAAAAACGCATTAAAAATCAGCCCGGTACGTCACATTACGCAATAAAAATCTTGGCACGTATTTTTAATCGATTAAAGTATTTTAAAGAAAGTCTGTTCATATCATCATTTTAACTTCTTTCCTTAGCATCTATTTATATAAATAACCAATAATAATATTTCAAGATTAAACACGCCATGTAATATATCAGTTATCTGTGTAAATAGAAAATACCCCTCAATATTCCCAAGTATCCTTTATGGATGAAACAAAGGAGTAAAATACGCTTTAACAATAATATCAGGGGGTAATATACCCTTTTGACTAAATGACTAAATCCTTATCTGGAGCTCTGCTCCCAATACCGAAAGATTATACACAAAACCCGGGAAGCCAAAAAAAGTATCAGAAACATAAGTCAAGCGAAAATTGGTTACAATACACTAAACTTAGAAATCTTATAACAAGGTCAAAACGAGAGACCATCTCAGTCTATGATATGATGGGGGCCCAAATCCAAAGACTTCTGGCCCACTATAAAACCCTTCCTATCCCAAAAGTCAACACAGAAATCAGACAGTCAAATTATCCTTACAAACACTGAAAATAATACACTGATTTCTGATCAACACCAGGAAGCAGAAAATTTAAACACATTTTTCATCATCATTGCTAAGAATATAGGTATAGAAAACACAGTCCCAGTAAATGATAAACACCCTAGCATTAACGCCATGTACAGTAAAATTAAGGCCGATATTTTTTACTTTAATAAGGTTACGGAAAAGTGTGTAAGTAAATGTGTAAAAAATCTAAATCCTAAAAAGGCTACTGGTGTTGACTCAATCCCTCCTAAAATAATCATAGCAGGTCAAAATAGCCTTATAACCCCAGTCACAAATCTAGCAAACGCCATTAAAGATAAAGGTCAATCTCCCACTAAACTAAGGCCTATGGTTTAACTGAGCATGCATGTCAATTAATGTTAATGTATCTATCAAACAGGTCTCAAAGGGTTAAAATAAACAATTGTACAAGTAAATGGCAATAAATCATTAAAGGAGTGCCCCAAGGCTCTATACTCGGTCCTCTAATCTTCAACATCTTTATCAATGATATTTTTATTTTATAGAAAAGTCAACCCTGTATAACTATGCAGATGACATTCTCTTTCAGTCACAAAAACTTAAATACCTTTAAGAAAACTATTGAATCAGAGAGTAAATCCCTGATACACTGGTTCAATATTAACCAAATGCAAGCAAACCCGGTAAGTTCTAGGCAATATGTGTAGGTAACAAGACAAATAAAAAAGTAAAATTATTTACTATATGTCAAAATGAAATTATATGTGAATAAGAAGTAAAACTCTTAGGTGTGGAACTTGATTACCAGCTAAACTTTGATCTCCAGGTTACAAATTTGTGCAAAAAGGCAGCCAAACAATTAAATGTACTCCAAAGACTTAGCAAATTCCTGAATGTAAGCACTAGGTTAATTATCTTTATATCATTTATCAGGTCAAACTTAAACTATTGTCCTCTAATCTGGCATTTTTGTAGTAAATCCAACACAGAGAAACAAGAAAAGATGCAGTTCAGAGCCCTAAAAATTGTTTTTAATGACTATGAATCAAGTTATGATACACTTCTAAAAAGGTTAACAGTACTACTCTTCACTTAAACAGGTTACGCCTCATTGCATCAGAAACATTTAAATGTATCCGCAATATTTCCCCAGAATATCTTAATTCCTTGGTTAAAGTCAAATCCTCTACTTATTATTTCAGGTACTCAAACATCCTAGAGACGCCACAAGTAAGGACAACAAGCAAAAATTCCTTTCGTTTTGAAGCTGTCCAGGTGTGGAACATCCTCCCAGAGGACTTCCGCACAGTTGACAAATACAAAGACTTTGTGCGGCTGATCCGCACCTGGACAGGTCCAAAATGCAAATGCGCCATGTGTGAGTTTTTGCTTGTTCTTGTTGTCCTGCTTATTTTATTTTATATTATATACTTTTTCAGTTAACCCCTTGTTTGTCCTGCTTCAGGTTACTCTTAGTGCTCAGCTTATTGCCAATAGTTGCTTAGTTGTTTGTGTGTACTAATTGTTTTATGTTCCTTATTATGCTTTTAACCAGTCATATCTATGTGCTTAATGTTTCGTTTCCTGTGTGCTTTAAAATGTCTTAAATATGTATATATGTGCTATGTATTTGTTATTCACATGCTCTAATATGCTTTTAAACATGTATTTATGTGTTATACCTGCTTTAATATCTTAAATATATATAAGGTCTGCTATGCTTGTTTTTAGTGTTTAAATGTGTATATGTGTAAATATTTAACCATGCAAGATAACTTTAATGTAATTTTAGGTATATTACCCTTTTTCTTAGATGTTGTGTTTGTTGCATGCAAAATATTATGCTCTTAAGGTGCACTTGTACTTAATTTGTGTTTTATGTGCTTTAACTATGCGCTTTAACATGTACTTTAAATGCTTATATAATATGCTTAATCTTTTTTTAGCTTTTAGGTCATATACATTTGTTTGTAGGGAAATAGCTCATGAGCTTATGTTTACTGTTGTTCATATCCGACGTTACATAAAGATTCTTGTATCTTGTCAGCAAACCCTTGGCGGAGAAGCGGGGCAACCACACAGGACGTGTCTTAAAATGGTTTACCAGTGAACATTAAAGGTATGATTGGCCTCTGTCTGCTAGTCTATTTGGAGCCGGGGTAAATCAGACCTGCTTTTGCTCAGAATTAAATGTTTCAGCTGAAAGGTCGCAGTGGCAATTCAGTAATCAAGTAGTCGTAAAGACTCTGAGATAAACTGTCAATAAACTCTGATTTTCGCAAAAACTTATCCAGAATTGATGCACATTTCATTACCGATAGTTTCCAAGTAAGTTACGGTCTGGCTTGAATTTGATAGTCCTCGGTAGCTGAGAGAGGACCTTAATTGGTGCATAAAATTCATGCGTGAAAAAACTTACAATTAAAGATTTGCACAGTAAAGAATAAAAGGACTACTACCAAATACAGAAACAATTTATTTGAAACCACAATCGCCAGGATTTCTTTAAAAAAATAGATATTAGATAGCATTCACAATTAACAACATATATATCACAATTTGCAGGAATGTTGTAAGTAAAGACTCATAAACATTATATGCACAACACTCCTCAAAACAAGGTCATTGATATATGCAACTATTCCCCTAAATTAAACATTGTGAGTATTTCAAAATATTCATAATTCTGAACGGGTATTATATACCATCATAATACATCTGATAAAAAAGATTGAGTACCGACATTTCCAAAAATAAAAAATAAAGTCCAATACATTAAATATATTTTTTTACTTTTCCCTCATGAGCACATAAGTGTAAATTACGAAATGATACATACAATATTTTTTATAAATTTAAATCCTTATACTTTTCACATTATGATTAAAAACATAGCTATGACATACCCATAAGTTTAACACACAAGATACAAATATGCTTTAAAAATATTTTGCTTTTTTTTACTTTGTAAAAACTGTCAGATAAAATTAGAAATAAATTAAAGATGCTGTAACAAAAAACTTGCGTATATTATACAGATAATGCTACAAAAGGCGCCTTTTTCAAAAACGAATGTAATTCACTGCACATGTTAAGACCATACATAAATAATCCCATAATTGGGCAGGTGATAAAACAAGACGATTGACACATTAATTGTAATTGAAATCATTATATAAAATAAAAACAAGTGAAAAAGTAAAAAATGGAACAACAATCATGTGCAATTATCTTTAAAGGGGGCCACACAAGATGAATCTTCAAGGGAGAACACTCTAGACAAATCTTCAACTGAGTCAAATCTAGATAGCAAATTCTTATAAAGGGAGATAATTACAGAACAAATATTCAAGGATTTAATAAAAACATTAAAGAGAGATCACTCTAAGATTAGTTGAAAACTGCAAGGACAGTCATTCTAGAAGAATCTACAAAGGTGGCCAGTCTGGAAAAATCAAGGGAAACATATACAAGTCTTAGAGAAAGGTCGTGTAATATCAAGGGAGGCCAATAAAGAGGAAAATATCAAGTGAAGCCACTCTAGAAGAAAGTGCCTCTCATTTGCCAGGAGGCCATCTCCCCATAGTGGCCCATATTGGTGTTGTGGTTATGCTTGATGGACACCAGTGGCGTATTGGGCCCGAGGAAAACAGAGGGTTGCAGCCCCTTGTCATTGCCCCAGAGACAGGGTGGCAGGGCAAGATAGCCCAGCTCATCGTACTTGTTGTGAGTGACATTACCGCTACCGTAAACTGGCATCTGACTGCAAAGCAGTTCCATTTCGTGACCGGTATCGTTTCGATAAAGGTTTAACGATATACAAGATGGGGCATGGCAATGGCCGCCTGCATAGATTAGCCGCATGTTACTTACAGTCCACCTGAAGACAATTGTGTGTACGCAGTCACAGTCTTTTCCATTAGGACAATCTCCAGAGCATTTTGTACCCGGTGTAGGAGTATTTGCAGGCCAGTTAGGGTAGCCTGGGATTGGTTTACCAGGAGCAGCGAATGCTGGGGGTATGTCGTATTCTCCTGCCCAGGCCTCAGTTTGGTAATAGATCCTTGGAAGATCATAGTGCGAGACTTGCTCGCCGTCAACTTTGTACTCTTGGAACCAGAACCGGAATTTCATGTGGTAGCGCAGCAGCTCCGGACGAATTTCTTGATCAGCATCCAACATAATTCTTCCATGTTTGCAGCATTGCAGACCGCCAGCATACTGGATTGAGTTGCATGTTGGATTCTGCTGAGACAGCAAATCTCCATCGGGAGCCGGAACGCAGTTTTTAACAAAGGTGTCGCAGTTCGTTCCATTGTTATCACACATGTAGCCCGATTTCCCGATATCGCAGATGCAGTTCTGTTCTCCATGAGCCAGCAACACTACCAACCCACTCGAGTGAGCTTTGTGGTAGTCAAACTTTTGAGAGTAGCCAATAGCAGAAATGAATGGGATTTGAGCTTCATTCGTAATATCAAATGTGTAGTGCTTGGAGGTTTTGCCTTTGAGAGGTCTTGAAAGCACCACTGTGCGTTTGCCATCCTGGACAGTGGTGGAGACAACAGTGACGCTTGTATCCAGCGCATCGCCTGGACAATGTTCTGCCTCGCTGCCACATGTCCCAATCTGTCGCTCATAGACACCATCGGAGTTGATGATGATTGTGTAAGGAGAATCGGCCATGTGAGTGGCATTGAAGCCAACCCCAAACCAGACATCATCTGGACCGGAAATGGTGATAAGGGCCATGGTGCTATTGAGTGTGATGCCAATTTTGGTACCAACTTCGAAGGCTGTTGTACCGTAACGTTGGACAGATGTTGAGCATTGGGTGGTGCTCGCAGTGGGATTGTACGTAGCTGACAGTGTTCCGTCTGACAATGACTGAACAGTACAGCCGACTGGAACACCAGTTGTGCCAGGTGTTAGGGTGATGTTCTTGCTAACAAGAAGTCCCAGCTGATAGACGGCGTCGAAACATTCAGGTGCATTACCAATGACAGCATTACCACAGGACGGCTGTGAAATGCATGTGTAGTGATGATTGATTTTCTTGGTTAGCGTACCTTCACCATAGATTGACGGGTCCCCACCATAGCGGCCATTACAAGGGCACTCAAGTATACCAGAGTATGGGGATCCCTCTTTCGGTATACCTAGCCCATATCTTGCCTGTCTGGGCTCTGGTCCTGGGTTCACATGATTTGTGCAGTTGTTGACGTCCTTGGGCGTAACACCGCAGTCGCGATTTCTGGTGTCAATCTGCATGGGCGTTATGTGCCACATATTTGGGGAATCTATTAGTTGAGCGTAACCATCTGGATACCCGTGGAAACTCTTTCTGGACTCGCCTCCATTTCCCTCACTGAAAATATAATGCTCATAAATTTAAAAATATCCAATTTATTAGTAAACAATAACCATAGTGTTTTAATGGTAAAACACAAAATTACTCAGTTACACATGACACAATGTCAATTTATGTTCCATAAATAGAGAAATGCAAAATTGCTTGAGAGAACTCACAACGGCTATTTTTGTGAGTAAAGGGATCAATCATTTTAAGATCAAGACAAAAAATATTCCAACTTTTTTAAAACTTTTTCTGACATATTTACCATAGACACGAAAGACATAAAAAGGAACGTTTTTCACAGACACATTCTGCATTAATTTTCCAGATTGCAATACAGATAAATCTAAGTACTATACAACTGGGAGGGTGACATTCCACTATGTACCCAGCTGACACTAAATAAGGTTAACAGGGACAACAAACCTGAACATCTGACTGGTTGGAATTTTGGGGTCCAGTCGCTTTGAAGTCGGCTTGTTCACTGCCATCCAGCGCATGGGAGAACCATGGTCGCTTACGTCCTTGGGGTCAGGGTTGGAAATGCGCACCATCTCAGAGTGATCTCCTGTCATCCAGGCCATGTAGTGGTGGTTGTATGCCCAGTTGATCGGCACGGACACATCCAGGTCAGGATTCAAACCCGGCTTGCCTGTTGGGGTCACCATGACCTGGTCTTGCTCATACCCCGTGATGGCCATCACCTTGCCTGCAGTGGAATAAACCATGACAGTATCTTTTCACATACATCTTGAATCAGAAATGCTAAAGGGTGCTCTTAACAAGGGGCTAGGTTATATATTGAACTAAAACAGGTAGAGGGTTGTCTTTAAAAAGGAGCTCAATGATATATTGAACCATAAAAGGAATTGAGTGCTCTTATAAAGGGGCTAGGGGATCAATTGAACAACAACAAGAGTGCCAAACTGTCACAAGATTTGCCCTTTTGAAGGTTTTGGTCAACTTGATAAATTTACCATGACCCATATTTGAACTTGACCTACATATCATCTAGACACAACTTCTGACCAAATTTGGTGAAGATCAGATGAAAACTACTCCAATTAGAGAGCGGACACCAAGCTAAATGCTTGAAATGCACTAAGTGACCTCCTGATCTAGTTTTTGACCCGGCATGACCCATAATCAAACTTGACTTAGATATTGTCTAGATACAACTTCTGACCAAATTTGGTGAAGATTGGATGAAAACTACTTCAATTAGAGACCAGACACCATGCTAAATGCTTGAAAAGCACTAAGTGACCCTGTGACCTAGTTTTTGACCCTGCATGACCCATATTCAAACTTGACCTAGATATTGTCTGGATACAACTTCTGACCAAGTATGGTGATTATCGGATGAAAACTACTTCTATTACAGAGCGGACACCATACAAAATGCTTGAAATGCACTAAGTGACCCTGTGACCTAGTTTTTAACCCGGCATAACCCATATTTGAACTTGACCTAGATATTGTCTAAACGAAACTTCTGACCAAGTTTGGTGAAGATCGGATGAAAACTATTTGAATTAGAGAGCGGAAACTGCTGTGGACGCCGCCCGCCCACCGCAAAGGTGAAACTATAATACGTCCCGTTTTTTTTAAATGGGCGTATAAAAAGGAAAAGGATTCTCTGAAAATTGGGCTAGGTGATATGTTGAAAAACAAAAGGTATTGGTTGCTCTTATAAAAAGAGGCTATGTGAACCACAAAAGGTAATTAGCGTACTTATAAAGCGGCTAGTTGACATCTTGAACCTAAAAAGGTATATAAAAATGGGGCTTGGTGATTTCTTGAACCACAAAATGTATATGGTGCTTTGTAAAGGGGGCAAGGAGATATCTTGAACCACAAAAAATATATGGTGCTCTGTAAAGGGGGCAAGGAGATCTTGAACCACAACATGTATAAGGTACTAAAATAGAGGCTAGGTTGTATATTGAACCTAAAGAGGTATTGGGCGCTCTTAAAAAGAGGCTAAATGATATCTTAAACCACAAAAGGTATGGAGTGCTCTTTAAAAAACGATAGGTGATATCTTGAACCGCAAAAGGTATAGGGTGCTTAAAAAGGAAAGGTCAGTCCTGTCTAGTGACGTGTTTTTCTAAAAATTTGCTAAATACAAGGAATTTCTCAGTATATCACTTGATAGTGTGGTTTTCAGCATAATCTGTAAAAAAACAATTCAACATTTTCCAAAAAAAGTTTTAATTTCAAATGCACATTTTTACACTCATTGTGTAGAGCAGCCTACAGGGTCAGTATGGAGGGGGATGGAAAGCAGCAGGACAGTACCCTGCTCTTTCACTCTAGATGTTTGGGTGACACTATCATTGGTTAGATAACAGACTATTGAAGCCACTTTAAGCCTCTTTCTCTGGAAACTTGGCTTAATGCATGCATGTTAAGTGTCCTCCCAGATTAGCCTGTGCAGTCTGCTCTGCACTTCACACGTGTCCTCCCAGATTAGCCTGTGCAGTCTGCTCTGCACTTCACACGTGTCCTCCCAGATTAGCCTGTGCAGTCTGCTCTGCACTTCACACGTGTCCTCCCAGATTAGCCTGTGCAGTCTGCTCTGCACTTCACACGTGTCCTCCCAGATTAGCCTGTGCAGTCTGCTCTGCACTTCACACGTGTCCTCCCAGATTAGCCTGTGCAGTCTGCTCTGCACTTCACACGTGTCCTCCCAGATTAGCCTGTGCAGTCTGCTCTGCACTTCACACACTTGAATTAAGCCCAGTTTTCTCAGAGCGAGGCTTTTTTTCTAAAGCTAAAAGACAAAACTTTTGCTTAACAACCCGATAAAAACATATTAAATTATTAATGAATTTCTGATAAGATTCCTATGCATAATAATTATAATCTTTGATTACTGGTATGTGTTACTAAAAATGAAAAATCTGAAATTATTTCTAAACTAAATATTGTATTAACCAATTTTTTCTCACAAACCTTTTCTAGATGTTAAACATGAGACAGACATAAAATCCATATTTTGAAGTCTCAAACATGGCCAATATATCCTGTGGCTATGTAAATGTTATATTGTCAATGCATTTTTCTTCTGCCAACATACTTCAGTGCTTCTTACATTTGTATAAAGACCATTGGTAAGGAAATGCTATGTGTGACTCCATGGTAAGGAAATGCTATGTGTGACTCCATGGTAAGGAAATGCTATGTGTGACTCCATGGTAAGGAAATGCTATGTGTGACTCCATGGTAAGGAAATGCTATGTGTGACTCCATGGTAAGGAAATGCTATGTGTGACTCCAATTGAGCTAGGCTCTGCAACAACTGCGCTTTATACATGTGCATTAAGTTTTGTCCCAGATTAGCATCTGCAGTCTGCACAGACTAATCAGGGACAACATTTTTCAGCTTTTATGGATTTTTTCATTTCAAGGAATTCTCTTTGGTAAAAAAAAATGTTTCGGCACAAAATGTCATCCCTGATTAGCCTGTGCAGACTGCAGATGCTAATCAGAGACGACACTTTAGGCACGTGCATAAAGCCCAGCTTTCCCAAAACAAGGCTTATCTAACTTCTACATTATTATGGGTCACTCATATTTCCCTTTAAACAACCATAATTACAGGCTGTGTTTGACATGTGATATTATTGATTTTCTCTAAAGTATATCAAGCAAGCCTTGGCTAAAATTACTCTTTAACAATTCAGTTTGTTTTGAAACAATCAGGTTTTACAAATACACTCTTCAATGGACAGGTAACTTATGTAGATATTTCCACAACCAACAAAACACAATTATACAAAACACAATCTATAACTTATAACCAACCTTTGAACCGATCAATAATCTCCTTTGGTATCGGGTTGTTACCCTGATCCGTCCAGAACACTTCTCCATAGTGTGTTGCCAGCTCTGGCGACCACACATCAAAGTACTCGTGTCCCTTGCTAGCGTAATCATCGTTGAACGGCACACCTTGATTAGATCCACTAGCAACAAGATAACGCCCGTTCATGTTTTCAGCATTGCCTGTAAATAAAGGACAAATACATGTGAAGGGTTGTAATGAGATCTTAGTTAGTCCCATGGGTCTCTTTCCCAATGATGGATAGAAAACTGGACATAACAATTATCCCATTGATTTGACAAGGTGACTTCAAAAAACGTTTACATAGACTTATTTCATGTTTGAAAGTCTTAAATGTTTGTATAAATAACAAAAACATAAGAACACATTATATACACTTTGGAAAAATATTAAGACTCATGACTTACATGTTTGAAACTGACATGGATCATTTCACTTAGAAATAAGACATTTCTTCTAAGAGCCTTCTTCTGGAAAAACTGGACTAAATGCAAATGTGCAAAGTGTCTTTACAGATAAGCTTTAGCAGTCAACACAGGCTAATCAGGGACAATAGTTCCCGCCTAAAGTGTATCATTGCTATCAGGATACTTCCTTTAAACGTTAACTACCATTAAAGTAGAACGTGTAACCCCTGATTAGTCTCTGAAGATTGCAAAGGCTGATTTGGGATGACACTTTACACACATGCATTAAGCCCAGTTTTCACAGAACCAGCTGATACACGGTGCCTATACCACGTGGCTTTTGATCTGTGTTTGGAGACTAAAGCGCGATCCAGTTAACATTTTTTAAGGATCTCTTTTTAAATATTTCATCATTTTTAATGGGATAAAGTGGAGAGCCTGCTCATTCGTGAGAGTTTTCTATTGGTATCATGATATTTTTAAACAAATAAGTATTTTTTCTGTAAAGTGCAACCGCGCTTTTGAACGGTAAGAAAAATGTCGGATCAGTGTGGGGATTTCATATTACAAACGCGCGGTTGCGCTTTACTAAAAAAATACTTATTTGTTTAAAAAGATCATGATACCAATAGAAATTAAACTCTTACAAATGAGCGGGCTCTACACTTTATCCCATTAGAAATGGTAAAATATTTCAAAAGAGATCCTTAAAAAATGTAAACTGGATCACAGATCCGAAAAAGTCACATGGTATAGGCACCGTGTGATGGTATGAATAGTATCTGTTGTGATGTTGACACATCAATGACTGAGACTAGGTCAACTAACCATAGCCCTTCACTGGACCAAAGCCATTCCAAAGATGGTCATTACCAAGGGACATAACTTGTTATCATGTCCCAGGGAACATTTGCCCGTTTTGAATAGGACGGACATTAATCGTAGTTCTTGTTTAAATGAGCTGTTAACCACTGCTAAGGACAATAGTCCTTTTTTTTTTAATGTACTGTAGTGTGTGATCAGTGGGACTTAAGTCCTTACTCTCTCTTACAAATTGGAACCAGGCCCTCTACAATTTTAGCAGGAGCACTGATATTTTAACCACTTTTGAGCAGTCTGTTTACCACTTAAACGCTGGGCTAATTAATCTAATCACTTTCGTTTTTCAACCTATGAGCCATATAGACCATGATTACTTTCAAACAGGAATTTGACCATTCTTATTCATGCACTTGTTGATAAAATACTGATAACGTCAAATGTGAATTGTTAGATTTTGTTATTTATTTGTAGTTAATTGACATTAATATGTTCACTTAGATGTGTGATTTAATCATCAAATATCGGTTATCATTATCTTATTATGTCACTCATACATTTTATCAGGTTATGTTTAATTAACATGTATGGACTGTCTAGAGCAAGTTCATCAAAATTTTGATAATATTTGTTTGTCATTTTTATTTAAACACACGCATACAGCTGCACTGTAATACAGTCAATCTTGTATTTAGAGACCAGTGAAGGGAGTAACCAAAAGTGTTCTCTTAATAAACTGGTCTTTAAATAAAAAAAGGTCATTTGGGATGAATGCAGACCTTTGATTTTAAATCCAGTTGTAGGATTATCTCCTTTTGATAAATTGATTTCAGCTTTTGTAATCAAATGAATCTAAATATAAATAAAATTAATAAAACAATTTTTTACTTAAAATTAGTTTTATTTGTTCTCTCTAATTGAATGTATTAAGAATTTAATTATAAATACAATATAAATGGTTTGCATGGAGAATTTGGGTTTTTCCGACTCAAAACTCATTCGCGATTTAATTTACGTGCACTTTTTCTCTTAGACACTTCCAAGTAACCCGAATTGTCTCATTTAACGTTAACACTTTCCGTTTTGACATTTTAATTTCTGCATGTAAGCTTATGGAAATCGGACTTGATTATGGTACATAGCTAAATAAATAAAACACGTCGATTGAAAACTAAATAAACAGGCTTGATTGGAAAACTTGCTAACACAAACTAATTAGCATAATAGCAATTACAATTTTTTACTGAACGGATTTCGACACATGTTCCAGATAAATAGTTTATTTTTTACACATCTCGAGAATGCTGTAAAAATGTTTGTCGCGTCGGCGCATTGTTTCTGCAATAAAATCGGCGATCAAATGTGTCACGTAACGTCCCAGATAGTAAACTCGTCAACCCGTAGACTGTCGGCAATACCTCGCTGTATTATTCAACACCAAAAATTGATACGCAGTCAGCATTAACGCCGGTCAGAACCGGTCATCGAGACAAAGGAAAATGGCTGGTGTGAAATCAAAACAAAGGTGTAATCGTTAATCTATCGGCTTAGATAAGCAATTAGCACTTATTTGTCCCTGAACGGTCAACAGATTTACCACGTTTACCTCAAAGTGGTCGCTTAATTCAAGACTTGGACATAAAAATACACTAAAATCAGCGGTCGCTGGTCGCGTAAGACAAAAGTCGCTTAATACAATATGAAAACATAGTAAAAACGCTCGGGCGGGATTCAAAGTGGTCGCATAAGACAAAAGTCGCTTAATTCGAGTGGTCGCAAGCACAAGATTGACTGTATTTAGATAATAGAGAGGGAATCTTTTTCGATAGCTAAGATGACATCTACACTAGGACTGGGGCTACGACCTTAGATCTTGGTATGACAAATTGTCACAAAAATGGTGTGGGGAAACTGTTAATGCAAACTCAACCTTTGGATTAAGGGGAACTTCCATGAACTTCTAAAATTAAGAAGTCTCAAACTTCCTTGCCTCTTAGCTTGGAAGTCTAAAACTTCCTTGCCTCTAATGTTGGAAGTCTCAAACTAACTGGTCTCTAATTTTGAAAGAGTTTTGCTGACATGAAACCGCAGCGCTCTTAGTAAACGGGGCTTAATGCATGTGTGTAACGCATAGTCCTGAGTTAGCCTGTGCAAGGTACAACACTTGCCATGTTAAAGGAAGTCTCTTCTTAACACAAATCAAGTCCAGACAGAAAGTGTGACAGTCGTCCCTTATTAGCCTCAATGATTGTAAAGGCTCAACTGGGACAACATTAAGCACACTTACAATTAGCCAGGTTTTCTATAGCGCTGCACAATTCGTAGTTTTTTTAAGTGTGCAACAAAAGTCATGCACTCTTCATAAAGGCAAAAAAAGTATCTATAGATCCTTTTCCCATTTTAAGCTATTATCAATATGCAATTATTTCTCAATGAATCAACATTAAGGTTTGAGAACACAAGATAGCGCCTAGCAGTATTTATACTTTTATGTTCTATAAATATGACTAATTTTACTTCTTGCCAAACCAACGTAATTTCCAACAAAGCATAATGATATTTTAATAAAATAGTATCATTTGATTATTAAAATTGTTGCTTGCAATCTTGACAAGATGGAATGAACACAAGACAAGTTGTCTTGTGTTCATTCCATGAGCCCTTGACCACATTTAGCTGAGTGAGCCTTGTCTTATCAAGGAAATGATCCTGATATAATACAAGCACATGACCAATTTGTAATCATATATGTTATCTTACAAAAACATGCTGCCGCTATCTAATACACACAGTAATATACCAATCAATTAAGTAAAACACATGCCACTGTCACAACAGCTTGACTGGCTTCATCACAAATGATTCCCGTTAAAGCAACATTTATATGTATAATAAAGCAACATTTATATATGCATAATTAAGTACATTACATTAAGATCTATGACTAAATACATAATATTGCTTTTGATGACAAAATGGATTATAAAATTGTACATGTACATGTGTTCCTGAGATGAATTAAATTAAAATAAAGAGCGATCATTGCTTATAAGTATACGCTTCCTCACTTAGGATAGTATTTTGACGCATTTGTAGTCTCTTAGAAAGTTACATTAAATTAAAGACCTTTCTTACTACATTGTGTAGATTCAAGTTTTAAAGGCTTCATTTCCAACCCTTAGATACTGATGTGCAGCAAACAGCATAAAACCTGAAAATAACTCGCAGACTGTTCTGGTTTTATGCTGTTTGCACATAGCCATTTTTACTTTGCTTCGGAGTGGGAAAGGGTTACACTGAAAACAAGCTTAGGCATATAATCTGTATCCAAATAAATATTGCAACACTAAAACTATGAATAAATATGTAAACTTGATAATCATAACAAAATTGTATAACTTTGTACAACAATCAGAACACATTTTAATTCCTATATTGGAAATTCTGGCCATTACTTGGCCAGCCTTGCTCATTAATTGTCCTTCCAAGTGAGGCAATTCCTAATATTCTTCATTTCTGGAATTTGGTAACGGTCTATTTAAACTTCAAACATCAGCCCTACATCAGTTTGTACGTACATGTATGTAATTAGAAAAACAAGTATTTATTATGAATTATTGCTTAATTCGGGAGGTCAAGGGTTTGCTCCCCACTGTGGAAGCGTTCTTTAGAACTCCCCCTATAGACACCAAGTACTGGTTCTAGGCCCAGGAAACGGACTCAAAAGCGTTTCAAAGAAGTAGTAAGTACTTTAAATTCAATCGAGCTAAAATAAATAGGTTTAAACTAATTATTGCTTAGTGTTTCTTTCAACGTATTACTCTATTATTAACAGAATCATTAAAACTGTTTTGCAAGTCTTGGAACTTCGGTAGCTATATTTTTTGAAGAACTGCAGCCAAAACTGGGTTAAAATTACTCTTAAACTTCCTTTTATGCAAATCCTGGAATAAATCCACAACAAATTACTTAAACTGTCAGGAAATATGAAAATGTCTTTCAATGTTTAAAATAAGCTATATTCTATGATATCAAAATATATACCTTGCTTTATGAAGGCCACCCATACTGCCAACAGCAACACCAATTTCTGCAATCCTGAAAACACGTTGTGGGATACACAATTAATTCTTAGTCTAATCAATTAGGCGTTGAACACAAAGTGGTACATATTCTGTAAATTACCAATTAAAACAAGAGCTGTCAGAGGACAGCGCGTTCGACTATTCAATTGTTCATATTCAATAATTTATTAGACGATCTTTCAAAAATAAAAAAAGGAGAAAAAAATGTTTAATTTTTTTTTTTGGGGGGGGGGGGTAGGGGGGGTTGAGAGGAGGGTATAATGTGGGGTGTTGTAATTTATTAGACGATCTTTCACAAAGAAAAGGGAAAAACAATTGGGGGGGGGGGGGGTAGGGGGGTGAGTATAATATAATGTGGGGTGTGGTCATTTATAAGATGATCTTTCAAAACAAAACAAAAGGGAAAAAACTATATTTTTGGGGGGGGGGAGGCAGGGGGGCAGTGATTCTTGATTGGGGCGTAGAGTTTTGTTTGGGTGGAATCCATTGTGGTATTCAGGTAAGTGTTGTTTTGTCAAAGTATTAATAAAATCTGATCATAAATTAAGAAGTTATGGCAATTTAAGCAAAATGTTCAATTATCTAAGTACAAAAGGGGCCATAATTCTGTCAAAATGCTTGATACAGTTATCTGCTCTTGTTTATAGGTTGGGGTCATGTTGGTTAACAAGTATGCAAAATATGAAAGCAATATGTCAAGGGACACAGGAAATATTTGGGGTAGTATGCAAACTTTAACATAGATTTATCAATATTATGCATATTCTAAGTATAAAAGGGGACATAATTCTGTCAAAATGCTTGATACAGTTGTCTGCTCTTGTTTATAGGTTGGGGTCATGATGGTAAAAAGTATGCAAAATATGAAAGCAATATGTCAAGGGACATTGAAAATATTTGGGATAGTACGCAAACTTTAACATATGCATGCAAACGGACACGGGAACGGCAACGCTGACGCCGGGGTGAGTAGGATAGCTCCACTATATATATTTCATATATAATAGTCGAGCTAAAAAGCTTAATATTTGCAAAGGGTAAAACTTGTTTTGCTAAGTGCTATAATTAGAGTATTTTGCTGGTTATAGGTAGACTTTAGAACGCTTGTATTGAGTCAGCATTAATTGATAAACATCACTGATAATCAGTTCATTATATAAGCATGAATAGGAAATTAACTGACATTGCAACACCTTACATAAAACATTATGCACAATGAATTATAATTATCCCCACGCTTTTCTCTGTCCGTCTGTCCTGGCCACTATCTCCTCCTACACTATAAGCACTAGAATCTAGAAACTTAGAAACATGGTAGCTATGTGCAAATGTGCGACCCTGCACTATTTGGAATTTTGATCTGACTCCTGGGTCAAAAGTTATGGGGGTCGGGGTGGGGTCAGATATTTTCACTCATTTGTTTATGTTATTTTACATTAACTTCTTCATTTCTACGCCAATTTACTTCAAATTAATACTGAACATCTCTTATGACAATACGGTCAATCTCAACTATGCATGGCCCCATTACCAGCCCTGGGGCGACCCCGCCCACATAGACCAAACCCACCCAAAATTGCCTTTTACTATAACTTCTTCATTTCTACACAGATTTTCTTCAAATTGATACTGCAACTGAACAATTCTTATGACAATACGGTCAATCTCAACTATGCATGTCCCCATTACCAACCCGGGGCATACCCCCAACATAGGCCACGCCCACCCAAAATTGCCTTTTACTATCACTTCTTCATTTCTATACTGATTTACTTCAAATTGATACTAAACATCTCTTATGACAATACGGTCAATCTCAACTATGCATGGCCCCATAACCAACCCTGGGGCATGCCTGCCCACATAGACCACACCCACCAAATATTGCCTTTTACCATAACTTCTTCATTTCCACACTGATTTACTTCAAATTGATAATGAACATCTCTTATGACAATATGGTCAATCTCAACTATGCAGCGCCCAATTACCAACCCTGGGGTGCCCCCCTGGGTCAAACATGCGGCGTGGGGATACGCATCGGCCTCTGCAGCGCCATTTCTAGTTGCTTTTACAATCAACACAATTTTGCAGGGATTTTCTCCTTCTGTGAGAATGGCTGTTTTTCACAATTTTGGGAAATTTGCGACTCAAATTTTCACAATTTCAAGAACTTCATGACTCGAATTTTCACAATGTCACGAAGCTTGCTCAAATTTTCACAATTTTATAAAGTGCGCGACTTTTTTTTCACAAAATGGGGGAAGCCGAGGCCGCTTTTCAAATACATAAAAAAAACTGTTTTGTATTTGTCAGTAAGTAAGGAATGATTTTGCGCTTTACACTATCAAAGCTTTAGGTCAATACAGGTACATGCAATACAAAATAATAAATAATTTCTAAAATATATATAACTATCATATCATCATCATCATCATCAAAACAATGACAAACACTTAGATCAAGCAAAAAACACTTAGATCAAGCAAACCCATATTCTCTCACTCTAGAATTACACTAAAGTAACAATGGTTTATCTGAAGGGAAATAATAAAATAATTATTTACAATACAAGACTCGAACAAACATGGATATACATGTTAATGCGTATATGTAAAGTAAACACTACCTTTCCTGACTGCCATGATTGCTGATCTGATAGTTAGCTAATTGTCAGCTGTGCTCACTGAGCCGCTAACTGGATCTGACTTCACCACTGAATAATAGATAAAACAGAGGCAGAGTTCATAAGCATGTACATGCCTTAAAGGGGAGGTTATGTAAATTACATGCATTAAAACTACTCTCTGTTTTTGGATTAAAAATGGGCAGTTCTCTGAGAAAAGGGGGTTTAATGCATGTGCGTAAAGTGTCGTCCCAGATCAGTCTGTGCAGCCTGCATAGGCTAAGCAGGGACACCACTTTTCGCTTTTGTGATATTTTTCGTATAAAGTCTCTTCTTACCGAAAATCAAGTTTACAGGGAAAGAGTTGTCCCTGATTAAACTGTGTCGACTGCACAGGCTTATCTAGGACGACACTTAAGTCTTAACCCACATAACCCCCTTTTCACAGAGCCTGGCTCAAATATTTGTTGTGTGCCTCATATTATTTTATGGCAGTATAAAGCTGATCGTGGTTATCATTTTAGCCTAGTTGTAGGAGGTCTTGGCTTAATGGATGTGGGAATATTGATGTTTCCACTTAGCCTGTGCATTCCAAACAGGCTCATCAGGGACAGCACTTTCCGCTTTAATTACTATTTTATTTAATTTTTTGTTTAAAGTTTTATCATACTATTTCGAGTCATCGTGACCTTGACCTTTGACCTAGTGACCTGAAAATCAATAGGGGTCATCTACGAGTTATGATCAATGTACCTATGAAGTTTCATGACCCTAAGCCTAAGCGTTCTTGAGTTATCGTCCGGAAACCATTTTACTATTTCGGGTCATCGTGACCTTGACCTTTGACCTAGTGACCTGAAAATCAATATGGGTTTTCTGCGAGTCATGATCAATGTATCTATGGAGTTTTATGATCCTAGGCATAAGCGTTCTTGAGTTATCATCCGGAAACCATATTACTGCTTTTGGTCACCGTGACCTTGACCTTTGACCTAGTGACCTGAAAAATCAATAGGGGTCATCTGCAAGTCATGATCAATGTATCTATGAATTCAGTTTCATGATCCTAGGCATAAGTGTTGTTGAGTTATCATCCGGAAACCATTGTACTATTTCGGGTCATCGGGACCTTTGACCTAGTGACCTGAAAATCAATAGGGGTCATCTGCGAGTCATGATCAATGAACCTATGAAGTTTCACGATCCTTGGCATAAGCGCTCTTGAGTTATCATCCAGAAACCATCTGGTGGACGGACGGACCGACATGAGCAAAACAATACCGGTATACCCCCTCTTCTTCGAAAGGGGGGGGGGGGGGGCATAATGAGAAAACTGCCTCCCTCCCAGCAGCCATGTTATTCAACTGACCGGAACCAATTTTGAACTCAACTCTCGTATCAAGGAAACAAATGTTCTGAGCAAATTTCATGAAAATTGGGCCAAATATGTGACTTCTACTGTGTTCACATGTTTTCACTATATACATATAGAGAAAAATGCCCAGCCCACTAGCGGCCATGTCTTTTCACCGATCCCGACCATTTTCAAACTCGTCTGAGATATCAATAAAACCAATGTTTTGACCAACTTTCATAATGATTGGGCAAAAGTTGTGACTTCTTGAGTGTTTACAAGGTTTCTCTAGAGCCAAAACTGCCACTATATACATTTAGAGAAAAATGCCCCGCCCACTGGCGGCCATGTTTTTTCACCAATCTTGACCATTTTCGAACTCGCCTGAGACATCAATTGAACCAATGTTTTGACCAACTTTCATGATGATTGGGCAAAAATTGTGACTTCTAGAGTGTTTACAAGGTTTCTCTATAGCCAAATAAGGAAAACTACCCCGCCCACTGGCGGCCATGTTTTTCAACGGATTAGAACCACTTTTGAACTCAACCAAGATATCATTAAGACATACATTTTGACAAAGTTACATGAAGATTGGGCATGAAATGTGACTTCTACAGTGTTTACAAGGTTTTTATTTTTTTTGACCTAGTTTTTGACCCGGCACAACCCACTTTCGAACTCGGCCGAGATTTCATTGTGACAAAGCTTCTGACCAAGTTTCATGAAGATGGGACAAGAAATGTGGCCTCTAGAGTGTTTACGAGCAAATGTTAATGGACGGACGGACGGACATATGACGGACATAGACCGGTCACAAAAGCTCACCTGAGCAATCAGGTGAGCTAAAAAAGGAATAAAAAAGAATAAAAACTTAACCGGTATGCAGTTGTTGACTATTGCACTATTGACAAAGGGGGGGGGGGGGGGGGATTGGGGACAGTAGCCCCCAATAATAAGGAAATATCTAGGATAAAAAGGATAATTAAGTGTTGCGTTCGGTGTTAGGTGTTGCGCGCTAAGCAACGATAAAATTATACGCTTTTCCATTCTTTTTTACGTACCGGTATAGTTCTGGCAACCAAATTTTTAAATGCCGCTTTTTAGGATTTTTGACTGGCGTATGTCAATACTATATAAACTGTACGCTGAAGATTCTTTAGCTAGTATAGTCAAGTTATCATTATCGGATCATTACCTATAGCGGATCACATTGATGTTCAAGATTGTGTATCGCGATAAATAGTTGACATTTTTAGATGATATTCTGCCTAAAGCATCTTCAAGGACTGTTCTTTAAATGCACTGATTGAGTTGTAGTCAGAGCTACTCTTTGTCAAACATTTCCGTATGTTTTGCTGACATGTATATATGACTTATGTCTCGTTTGCAAATTGAGGTTAAATATTTTTCAAGGTCACATGCTATAACTCTGTTGTAAAGTAGGAAGTTTACGCATTAATTTAAAAGCAATTTAGTAGTCCTTCCGCCTGCAAAAGTCCATTTCAGTTTTGATTCGTGTTTAAGATTTTGCAACACCTTAAATGAAATTAAGAATTAGGGCAATAACGGATCAAGCGTGTTCATATCTCAGGTGGTTAGCGTGTGGCTATGATATTAATTAGTGAAAACATCATTTTGAATGATAAATAATCATATTATAACGAAAAATTTAATTTTATGAAAAAAAAATCACTATCAAATATATTCCGGTATATAACCTTGCATACCTTGTTATATATATATTTGATAGTGATTTTTTTTTCAGAAAAGATAATTTTTCGTTATAATATGATTATTTATCCTTCAAAATGATGTTTTTACTAATTAATATCATAGCAAAACGCTTACCACCTGTGGTTCATATGTGTATTGATAAAATATTATATTTTAATATATGCATATCGTGTTGATTCTTACAATAAATGATCTCAATCTTAATGTTTTATATATGCCCCATGTTCAATATCATATAAGATATGATTCAAACAATTTACATGGTTTATAAGATGATCATATCTTGTTGATCTTTTTAGGATTTTACAACAGACTCACACAAGAACACCATGTGTAAAGTGTGGATACAAGATCACATACAGAAAACAATTAATTACAAATTTTAGTCAAATATATGAATATAATTTATAACTGGAAATGTAACTTGGTCATTGTAAAGAACACATTTCATGTTTCGACAGTTCAAATAGCGTGTTAGATGCCCCCCCCTGAGTGGTTTCAGTCACGTGATCCGTTATGGCTAATGCATGGATTCTGCGGCGAAAAAAGTACCGGTATCACAAATACATTTTGAATGCGTTTAAAAATAAGACTATGCGCTGAATCAGTAAGCAAAGGTAATATTTAATCAAACTGGTGTAAAAGAAGTCTCAAAACATGTATTGCCTTCCACCAGAACAACTTAATAACGCTACTGATCCGGTAATGGTAACTTGACTGTACTGGTAATGTTCAATTGTCCCCAATTTTGAGTAATTGAAGGGCATTTGGAGGGGGAAAGTTGCAGTTGGGAAGGGGGGTTACAGATTGGGGTGAGGAATAGCATCTTATGCCGAGTGCCTGCAGTAAAATTAAGGGTAAAAGACTGTGTTGTCATTTCAAATTCAACAAATAGTTGCAATAATACAACTCCCAGCTATATTGACCCTCAGGGTCGCTGGGAGTTGCAACTGGTAACACGATTTACCATAGAAATTTTACTGCCTGGATTACAGGCGCTGATTTATTGGTAAAATTAGCAACATAAACTATTTTCTGGCATGAATTAACACAAATAGATCATCAATATATCTATAATGAGCAAATTAAGATAACTTACATGATATGGTGTGCTCGCAGAAGAAAGATTTTAATCAAAGTTTCAAACACGTCAACCATAAATGCAAATGTCAACTTGTTTTCATATGGAACATTTTTTATTAACCAAAAGAAAAATTAAAGGAACGCACACAGTGTGTTTACAACATGTACCAATAAACGGTTAACCTATGCTTTTCTCCAAACATACAATTTATGTTTATAAGAAAGTTTATTTTCGAATATTAAACATTTGTTTTAAATGGACAGGAATTTTCTATACAATTTGTTCAAATTTTAATTAATACTTATGTTAATTGTAAATGAAAAGCGGTCAGACAACAGACTTTTGGAAGAAACAAAAGGAACGACGACCCTTAGATCTGCCGTAAGGGAATTATAATACAACATCTACAGCAGCAACATGTATTAGCTCAAAAGCATACAATTGCTTTAAGCCATATACAAAATAGAAAATAACAAAAGTGTAATGCATGGATTATAAGAATTATGATTTCCCCAGGCGATTTTAGCCCAGCGGGCTAAAATGCGTGCACTTGAAATTCTCACAAGCGCTTGCTGTCTGCATTCGGCCAATGTTCAATCAAAACATGCACGCTCTTATCAGTGGTGTGTGCATAAGGGGCTTAGATAACAGGTATGAACGATTTATGGGTAGTTCATGGGGATCAATTGTGGTGTTTGTCCCCTAATAATGGTCGAGAATGATCTATTTTTACCGGTACATGTGGAGTAAGAGCAATTAAAGATATGCTCAAATTGTTTGTTTTATTTTAAATAGTTTAAACTTATTTATTTAAGCTCCATTGCATCAAAAGCCGTGGGCTTATATAAACGCTCTCGAGTCCGTTTCCTGGGACTAAAACCAGTACATGGTGTCTTTTTGGGGAGATCAAAGGAACACTCCCAGTGGCCTCCCGATCGATAGGCGGACACCATCAGCAATTTTTTCCTTCTTTATAAAGAACCAGTAAACAGCACTTTCCCAATTACGAAAAAACTACAATTTTCCCAATTGCTGTCAAAAAAATTCCCAATTTAAGGTAATTTTTTTATTTATTTTTTTGTTTTTTTTTTGCGGGGGGGGGGGGGAATGCAACATTTTGTTAGTTTCCCTATGCAGCTCTATGGTTTGAACCTAGGTAAATATAATATTGACAGCTTGAAAACACTTAGTTATCAATTTTAAAGTATTTCGGAGCATGAAATCAAATACACCAATTTCCCAACTTGAGGGTTTCACGACTCGACTTTTCCCAATTTTCAGGCTTTCACGCCTCAATTTTTCCCAATTAGACCGGTACGGGTACTTTTCCCAATTGGACAAAAGAAATCGCTGACTATATCCACTACGCCACAGCAATCTTTTAATTTTTTTAATTTTTACGACTATTGCAGAAAATAAAAAAGTATAAAGAACTTGCTTCAAAAATTAACCTTAACTGATGTGTGTTGCGGTCGTGCGTAATTAAAGTTATAAATACAATTAATTGGAATCAAACGTCTTATTTGATTGCTCCCGACCATTTAAAGAAACATTACTACTCAAAATCAAAGAACATTTCGTACAATTGATCGTAAAATAGACTTAACCAATTAAAAATCAGTGTTCCTTATGGCAATTCTGAGCTGTACGTATGTACTCATAAAAGCTCAGAGCATTCAAGAAGAACTTATTCTAGCATGAACCAACAAGGGAGGCAACTCGTGATGTCACAAATCGGCAGTAACCAAAAAGTGGTTCTTTATTATCTCGCTTAACATGGGTCTAAATTAAGTTTTAAAGCTCTTTTCAAATTGGATTAAACAGTCTGAAATCATCCAATCAAGAAAGGAGAGACATTTATCTTGCAGAACATTCAATGCCATGCTCTATGCAAGCTATTTAGAAAATAAAAATCGTAAACCAAAAAGTTTGGATTTTTTTTTCGCGGTTATAGACGGTGTTCCTTGCTGAAATCAATAAAATATTGCTTTGAAATCATTTATGTATTGGTATTGAACAAGAAAGTGGTCGAATATAAGTGGAAAACATAAGTATTGTGATTAAAACTTGTGTCTTCTACAATTTTACGAGTGCTTACGGAAATTACCGATCGTACAGATGTATTGACATACAAAGGCCAAACGACCGAATAGCTTTCATATTTCAAGTTTATCAGCCTTGAAAGCATCACTTTTTCAAATAAGAAGCAAGATCATACATTTATCAACCAGTAATAGTCAATAACACCAAAATCTTTGGGTACATCCATTTTGTTTTTCAGAAACCATGACATGTATTATTTTCGGAAACCGACGATCTGTCATTTCCTGAACATCTCGGTAAATTTCAGCAAACAAGTTTCCATCAAAAATTCTTATGTTTTCCGCAAATATTCTATCACTTTCTTGTTGTATACCAATACATAAATGATTTGAAAGTAATATAACATTTATTTTGGTCAGGCACACTTTATATAACTGCTAAAAAAGACATCTCAAATTTAGCGCATAAACCATTGAAAAATCATACTTCAGTTTATCCTTCTTATGATTGTTTTATCAATTACTTAAGCTTCAGCCACCCACTTATTTTTGAAATTATGACACATATTATGTATGTTTAAACTTGAGTTATTATATATTTTTAGTTATTTGTATTGAGAAACTTTTATCTAATAACACATTTCTGGTACAAAAATGTTAATTGTATATATATAGTTTGAAAAAATACATAGGTAAAGATTTACCTAAACTTGCTACACATGTAAAATAAAATGCCAATAATAACAACAAAAATCACTTTTAATCAGTATGTTTTGTTTATTAGTCTTAAACAATATTAATGTTTTCATTTCAAAATTATAAAACACAATACATTAAATATTGTCCTATAAAAATGATGACATATCGTGACGTTACCAGTTTCCGATAGACACCTATTTCCGATAGGTTCCGATATTGCGCGTGTTTTTGTTTACTACATGACGTCACAGGTAAACAACTTGCAAGCAAGTGCGTTCGACATCTGCGATTTTTTGTAGCTCAACAATTTCGTGAAAATGCTGCGAATTAAGGTAACAAATTTACTTATTACAAGTGTATACGTTTTTAACTGGTTTTCATTAACTGGTTTTTGGTATTCATCTTGACGATGCAGTGACAGAAAAGACGACAATAAACACAGACAATTTTTTAAGGTGAGTTTTATTGTTAAATTATCGGAAACTGGTAACGCTAGGATAACAGATTGTTAGGAAGATATGAACAGAACGTAAACAGTATGCTTATTGAAATTAAAAACAACTAAAACCTCTTTTTGTATTAATTTTCTGATCAAAAGTGGTATTTCTAGTTAGTATAGGAAATATTTTATCAAGAAAAAGCATTAGAATTCGGATTGTTTTGAAGAAAAGTTTGCAATCCATCCAGTATTGCCATGGTACCAGTTTTTGGTTAGAAATTCAATAACATTATTTTAAAGTTCATTACACCTTGTTGCTAAAAAATGCATAAAAAATAGAATTTTCAAAGTAATCCATTAAAACAAAAAGAAAATGCTTTCTAATACCTTAAATATTATTCCTGCAGGCATTTGACATCAATTATTTATGTTTAAAAAAATCATTGGTTCATGCTACTTATTCAACAAAGAAAAAGACCTGCGCAATACAGTGACAGTGTCTACCTTAGACAAACGAGACGTGGATAACAATTCACTCACGTAGAACCGTGCTACAAATACCATTGAATAAGATTTGTGTTTATACCTTAAGTTGTCTTCCTGAAAAACGCCTTTCAAGTGTCAGCTTTTGATACCTCATGACCCAATTTTAACCTGTGTTTATTTTTACGCGAACCGTGTGTTCATGAGTCATCGGTTACCAATCACTAAATATTTAGTCGATCAATGATTAAAATACACTATTTTTCGATTCACTGGTTCCCCTGATCAGACAAGTATATTTGCCATTTATCAGTCGAAGTACGAATATGATAACCAGCCGTTGAGTTTTATCTTCTAAACAGTCTATTTCAGTTTACTAGCTTGGCTACCCATTTATTCCTGGATTTCATTGTGTTTAGTTACGTTAATGAGAGGCCCATACATCTGTTATTCGGCATAGATGTTTAACGTCACTTTTGACCTTACCTGACCTGTGTACGTGTCCAATAAAATTCAAATAAAATGAATGAATACACTTCATTTATTCCATTGACTGATTTGAGTATGCCACCTGAACATTGGAAACATATCCGCGTCTTTGTAACACTGTTTTACTGCACGAAACAATTTTATCTCTAATGAAAAGGCTTCATAGATAGAACAATTCTACACTCAACTCTCGACACCAGTACAGTTTGTGCGTGCACCTTTTATTTTCAGAGGATTGCCAGCGCAACAGCGTTTTTCTTAAAGGCTATGTTCTCATATTAAGTACTTCCATATTCCTGTCAACATGTTAACATGTAAAAGTATCAAAATCAGTGGAAGCGTGGCCTCACTTTAATGCATTGCATTTCAACCCGCGAGGTATCAGGGTCAGTTCGCGGCCAGTGTGTGTGAATGTCAGAGTTTATTTACAGGTCATCGCTGCGTCTTCACGACTTCTTTATGTGCTGACCTGAGTTCGCGGCCAGTAAAATAATCGTTGTATAATATAGACGCTATCCGTGAACTAAGTGACCTGGAGTTTTCGTTAGACCAGAAATATGAAAAATGAAGATATTCAGCGATATAAGTATGGTATGTCAATAATTGATTCTAAATGTGTTTTCAACCAACCATGATAAATATTATTTTTGATTAACTTAACAAGAATTATTCCACCATATTGACTAATGTATTAAGAATGAGCGCGATGATTCTCGATACTGTTAATAATCGAATCAAATAGCAATGCCCGACAAACCACTAAAACAGGTTTGTTCGAATTACGCGCCTATAAATATTTAAAATATGTACGGATACTTCGCGTGAGGCCGGTTGACTCATAATGATATGTTTTAATTTCACTTCCATTCTTATTTTGGTTTTCTGTTTTGTATCTATAGGTTTATTGCCAGCAATATGTAATAATGTAAAATAACTTAGAATAAATCAACAGTAAGCCTGTTTTGATAACATCTTCTTGTGGACCTCATACAATATGTATCAGGTAGAATTATATCAGGCAGATATTAATGTATGATATAAGCTCAGATCATGGTGACCAAACAGATAAAACGTTCAGCATTATAGAAATAGTTACCCTTTAAACAATTTAATGTAAAAATGCCAGAGTCTCTACATATTTTATAAATTTGAGGAACGGCTATAAGTTTTATTTAAGGAACTATATGTAAACACAGTCAAGAACCAATAGGTTACCAACGATGTAAAGAATGTCAAATTATTTGTTTAGCAACATTTGAATGCATGGCTAAGCCAAACTACCATCGAATTAGAGGTGTTTAATTGCTTTACAATGAGCATACAATCATTTTTCGACGTTCGTTTTCAGCCATATGCAAAGCACACTATTGAAATATTATCTTTTTAAGGCACCTCGAGAGGATTTTTTAGTGTCGGTTGTAGCGCGGACACAAACTCTCGTACTCTCTCTGTTATTACAATAACTTATATGTTTTGACTTTGTGGAAGTGGATACTAACCGCCCTGATAAAACGTATCAACAAAACAAATGTACGTCCCTCATTCGGCCCATCCGGTATTGCTTTCTGGTACTTTTTGAGCGAGCCTCAGGACCGAGTTATCCGAATGTGATGAAACATTTGATTCACACCACATAGTGTGGACATAAGCAAATTGCCATGTTGTTACGGTCCATTGATCTTTCAGACTATTTCACTTGAATTACGGTTAAGACTAAGCTATTGATAGTTTCCAAACGCATTTTCATGAATTTAATATCTGAATTTGACGAAACTTTGTATTCGGTTTCCTTATTGTGTGCACATGTGAACTGGTATATTCTAAGATGGTTCTGCTCAAATGGATTTTCAGGAGTTTTAACTCTTTGATCACATATCATATGCTTATTTTCAAAAAGAATTTTAAGGTGAATGTGTCATTGAAAGTATCTATAAAAACTGTGTACATTAAAAGAGGAATATTGTAAGGAAGTGCAAAGTACATAAACCACAACTATCTGATCGGTATTTTGTAGTAATTGACCATTGCCTTTTTGTGATTTGTTTTTCATTGTGTATAGCATAACTGCACGTTTTGAAGGTATTCAAAGTATTCAAAGTATTTATTAACTAATAGATGTACTACAAAGATTGACGTACATGTTGTGGTTAAGGAATATAAATATATCTGCAATAGTTACAGAATTAGTGCTCTTTTTAAATTAGCACATTGAGAGTAAGAGCACCAGGTGCACAGACCAAAACTTGTTAAATACAGTGTTTTTAGTTCTTACCAGTTGTTTATTTATTTGTTCAGAATACTATGATTTACTATAAAATGTTTGTGCAAAACATAACTTGAAAAGTATTTAATGGGTTCAAATTTAACTTCATAGATTGATAAATGACTTATTGAGGAAGAGCAGAGTAAAAGTAGCATTACATGTTCTTCGTTATTGTTCTTACAATGTTATTTTTCGTGCGCATTTTATGCATCCATTCCAATTTTAGATATTGAGATGAAACTTCATGCATGAGTCTCGCTCTGTGAAAAGGGGGTTTAATGCATGTGCGTAAAGTGTCGCCCAGATTAGCTTGTACAGTCCGCACAGGCTAATCTGGGCCGACACTTCCCGCTTTTCTTTTTTAGGCGAAAAGTGTCGTCTTGGAATAACCAGTGCGGCCAGCACATGCTACTCTGGAACGACACATATGCCTCCCTGAGTTATGATTTGTATGTTCCTCGAATGAAGAGAGCATACTTGTACCGGTATCACTTTGTGCGTATGTACGAATTCCAATTTTGATGGAATTTTGTGTTGGTTTGTCTGACGCAAATTTCCCGGAAAATCATTTCCGTCATTCTCGATGTTCGTCCATCTGTCCGTCCGTCTTTCTGTTCAAAACACCTTTCCACAGCTCGAGATCCCAGAGACTAGTGATCCGACTTTGAAGAAACTTTATATGCAGCATCTCGATTAATTGGGCACGATTTTTCATGGAGTTGTTGCCCTTTTATTATCGAAAAGGATATGAAGCATCCTTATAAGGTGGGCATGCTTATCCTTGTCAGGTCGTTGATCTCCACTGATTTTATAAGGGCCTTATTGCCCTCTGATTATTAATATGTCACTTGTCGATTCCGCGCGAGTACTCAATCATTAATGATCAAAATAAAATGAATCTGTTGATATGTTAATCCATATTTGGTGGATTTGCGCTCGTTCCGTTCAATTATTTGTTCAGGTAACTATTGGCCTTTGATTATATATAATGTTTCATTATATAATTTTCTAATTAAGTTTTAGTTTATGCGAGAGATCGCATGAACCTCGTGATCATAATTCGATGAAGGTTTATGTGCGCTTTCCGTTAAGAATAGGCATAGTAGATCTAATGTCATTTCGTTCTAATGATTTTTCATTGTTAATGTTATTGAGTAATTGCCCTTCGAATAATATTTCCTTTTCGCGTTTGATCTCAAACATTAAAGATCCGATAGTGGAGGCTCGTCATATGCAGCATCCATATTGGGTCTACATGTGTATTTATAGATCGATCCGCTAGAGGAAGTTTTTGTCATTCGATTAATAATATGACTTTTTCGTATGAATTCCAATAGTCTGTGTCACATGAACAAATCTTTATTCTTTTCACGACACGGTTGACAAATGCTAACTGTTATTTCGTTCAGCTTCATTTAGATTTTTGAAACGTTATTGTCCTTTCAATAATAAAATCGTTTCCACAAAAACTCGTTAATTTTCAAAGAGCACGACCACGGAACATCCATCGGTTTTGCTCTTTTTTGTTTAATACAACAACCAATCAACATAAATGATTTATAAAGACTATACAATATTCCTAAGTAATGTTAACCTCACCATGCACTCTCTGCTACTAGAGCATGACAATCATACGGCAAACACAAAATGAAACACTACAACATCAAACAGTTTTACTCAAACTGTCAAAACTTTTTTTTCTAAACTTTTTTTTTCTAAAACACGTCCTACGAAACCTTCTCTCTGCCTAACGCCCCAAGTACCCTGCCAAAAAATGTCCTAGACCTTCGTTTATATTCCACAATGTCTCTACAAAGGGAGTGGAATGCCTCTGTGACGTCACTGACGTCTTCGGACGCAGACAACTCGATGAACGGACACCCGAGAGAGGCTGCAAAGAGTTGACCTGAAATAAAAAAACATGAATACTAGCGCGGGCATATAAGAGCCGACACAAACACGGCTTCTGTGCAAGTGGGCCCAGTTAGTTCTTGTCAGTCAAGGTTTGATAAGGCTGATTGTAGGCTTATTTTTAATTGCTTATAGCACGTGTTTGCATAATCCAATTTGTTTTCTTAAAATCAGTGGAAGCATAAAATTGTTCATATATGTATGTTTGTTTAGTTGTTGTTTTTTTCGCCACTATCAACAGTCTCTCCGTTATATCACTGCGGTCCGGTAACTAACTCTATCTTTCCTGTGATCGCTGGTTTACCTGTGGTAAGCGCACATACCTATGCCAGCAACTGGCTACCACCCTACTGGAATCAACGGTAGGGAAAATATGGCCAATGAAGGATTTAATGACAGACCCAACAAGGTGTGTGGACGGACCGGGCAGTAAGCTCGCGACCCGACCGGGCAGTAAGCTCGCGACCCGACCGGGCAGTAAGCTCGCGACCCGACCGGGCAGTAAGCTCGCGACCCGACCGGGCAGTAAGCTCGCGACCCGACCGGGCAGTAAGCTCGCGACCCGACCGGGCAGTAAGCTCGCGACCCTCGCATGTTAAAGTCCTACGCTCTACCAACTGATTGGCAAACTCCCAAAAAGACAAACAATAAAGTCAAGTCAAGATCTATATGTTCATTCATTGGGTAACCTATTGATTATGAAATAAAAAACTTATTATATTGTCTTAAAACATGTTCTGCTTGGACTTGATCAATAACGATCATAAAGAATAGTTACACATACTATTTGTTACATGCCGACCTTTACAAAACCTTGATCCCTTTAAATCAAATATTCAACGCACGCATACCTACATTTATTGACATTTTAATACTGTACATTAGGACATTTAGAGGCTAGAGCATACACTCAATGGGGTAGTGATAATTATGGTGCAAAGTAAATAAAAGTTCACAAATGATTGTATCTGGAATAATGAGTTACTAGATAAAGAAAACTTTGTTATTTCTGATTAAAATATATAATGTCTTTGAATAACTATCATTTTGTTCTAATATCGTATACTTTAAGTTAATGTGACTTTATACCTGTAGCGAACAATTAAAGTTGGTGCATACTCCTAAAGTTAAGAATAAAGTGTTTCATCACTGGGTTTATCCCGTTTTGCGGACTGACGGATGGGGGGAAACTTGACTTCCAAATTAGGTGTACATGTACCTTTTAAATGAATTTATGGTGTAGTATATACCGATTCTACATAAATTCGACGCTTCATGCGAAAAAGGGTCTTATACAATAAGCGTAGTCAGGTTATGAGCTACGCCGTCCACTTATAAGACCGCGAAACTTGGCGTGGCTTTAAAGCGGTAAGAGTAGTTCCTGACTAGACTGCGCGAATGCTGCATATGGCTTAGACACATTTACGCATGACGCATCAATTATTGTCTTACCCTCCTCCCGCGTGACCTGTCTCATGTGAGCAAGGTCGGCTTTGTTGGCCAGAATTACTATGGGAACGCTAGCAGCACCTTTCCGGTAGTCTTCCACTCGCTTCTGTACCTAGGCGACGATATGGGAAATATAGTTGTCAATTTAAAACGTAACTTTATCATTCGATTTTCATTTTGCTGTAGTTGTCTGATGTTTACTATGTAATTCGCCAATGAATCAAATGCTTGAGAAGTTACGAAAGCAGCGTCAGACGATGGCGACAAGGGTATGTTTTAAGTGAATTATTATTGTATCTTCTCAGTCAATCTTAGATAATCGTATCATTTAAATCGGGGATCTTTCAGTATACACAAGTTGTTGCTACAACAATGTACTTGACGTTGAACGGACCATGATAATGTGTTTAATACAAAACGTTTGCACTGTTTTGATAAAATCAATAACCTCTTTAAGTAGTTCGAAAGACTTCCGGAAAACAACCGAGTACACTAAAACGTATCCGTCCGCCCAGCGCAACACGTCCTCACGGGCCCCACAATCATCGTTCTGGAATAAAACAACAAACATGAAATAGATTGGAGCGTGCTCTGTGAAAAGAGGGTTTAATGCATGTGCGTAAAGTGTCGTCCCAGATTAGCCTGTGCAGTCCGCACAGGCTAATCAGGGACGACACTTTTCGCTTTTATGATATTTTTCGTTTCAAGAAAGTCTCTTCTTAGCAAAATTCCAGTTAAGGCGGAAAGTGTTGTCCCTGATTAGCCTGTGCGGACTGCACAGGCTAATCTTGGACGACACTTTACGCACATGCATTAAACCCATTTTTCACAGAGCACGGCCTATGGCTATTTTCATGATACTAATGCTGTAATGTTTTAGTATTGTATTACTATCGCTTACAGATAAACATAATTAAAAAGGTAGCCTTCTATTCATTTGTCAAGGCGTGAATAATTTCTTGGTGGTTGATAGTGTTATTGATTTGCTGCATATGCTTTAGCGATTTCTTGATGAAAGTACTCCGAGTAACGGGCAGAAAATACTGCATGTAATGTATGTGTACATCGGTGCATCGGTGTTATCAATTTTCTTTATAATTTCTTCTCTAACCTAAATGTATCAGATTCGAGTCAAAAATTTAAAAAATAATCATTCGCCGTTTTTTTGTTTTGCTCTTCTCTATGTTTACTTTATCCATTTTCAAAGTAACTACAAACAGAAAAGTTGTGATAATTTTATTCGGTCGCATGATATGCTTTTTAATAGTTTCTTTTCATATAACTTAAACATGATGGTGAATAGCCATTCGTGTGCAAACCTCAATAAATAATAAATGTTTGAAATCAAAATTTAAAAAACGATTCTGGCATTCCAACCAAAAACATTCTTTTTAACCACTCGGTCACTGCCATATAATTTGCGTGTAATAAAGTGCATTTACACGGCCGTTAATCACGGGCACCACCTCTTTTTGAGATGCAATAATAATTTAGTCCATGCAACTTCCGAGGTGGCGCGCAGGCCCGAATGTTTTGAAATTTCATGAATGATGTTACAGGTTGATTATGTTTTATATGTTTTTTCAGCATACATCGCATTATTTTTAAAATCGGGCAATGTAGTGCGAATTAGCGAAGATCAATTCATCCGAAAATGTAAAGAAACGTACATTCTCAACCCATTTAAAAACGTGAGAACCTTTATCAGTTGTGGCATGGTGGAGTTTTAAAAAGCATTTCGATGAGGTTTTCCTGTGTGACGAGCAAATTTCCACCCAATTCAATCGCTAACGACATTAGATGCTCCAGTCACAAAAATATTGGCTTCTTGCCGATGTAGTAGATAATTTTGCATTTTCCAAAAGAGATGGAGCCAATGCTTAGGAGATGGCGCTTATTATGGGAGATGGTGCCAATGCAGGATGTATCAATAAACATTCGTATCGTAATGCCATCACATGACGTACATGTGATAAATAATGTTATTTTTTATTTTTACTTTATTTTTCAACGTACTACGAACGCCAAATTCTTTACAGAAAAAAAAACACATTCTTTTATAAATAAGAATGTATTTATATATATAAGTTATCAACTCAATTAAGAAGTCACCAACATGAATACAACATATTGTACGATATACCGGTATACCAAGTAGTTGTAATACTCAATAAAACCAATGACAAAATTCTCAACATTATCAAAATAGTTCATCAACAGCAATTTTTGTATACAGTATGATAATTCACGAATTAAATATAAAATAATACTTTTTCTTGAAACGATGACTTGTGTCCCTTAATTGAATGCTTAATTTACAAAAAGGCCATGATAAACGAATCTTAATTAGGCTCATAGATGTTGTTTTTCCCATTACCAACTCCAAACATTAGATAGCTCGGTCTTTTCCGTTAACTTTTATGTATTATATATGTTAAATGTTTTTATCTTACAAAGACGAACGTTTACATCCATCAATACATTATTAGAAAACAACTTTTTTTCTAATAAAAAAAAAGCACGCGACTCAAATGTGCTGAAGAAGTCAAATTACAAAAATTATCTAAGTCCTGTAAACAAAATTGAAACCATTACATAAAATATGTCACTTAAAAATAGCTATAAATATGCATTTGCACCACCTTCTATTCTTAGCGCCACCTTCTAGGTATTGGCTCCATCTATTTTTGAAAAATACAAATTAATCTATTAGATCGGCTAGAAGCCGATGTTTTATGCATGTATTATCTTGTTCATGTTCAAAGCAATCGTTTTATGTAATGAGCGATTTATTTGGCTGCAAATATGCTCGTCCCACATGAAAAAGAAATCAATAAGCTTGTACGAATTCTAAATAACGATTCTTCGTAAAAGTCTTATGTTGCAAAACTCTGAACAAGTCCGATTAGAGACAGTAATACCAAACTACAAAATGCTAGCGATTGTTTGAGAACTAATTCCTTAACATGTTGCCGGAATTGATAGGCGCCAGAATTTTGTTGACGTTTGTTTGTTAAACGACACCTACATCCGACATCGTGGTTGTTACATGGCGCTACTCGACTACACTTCAAGACAGTGTACCACTAATAAAATAGGACGTTTACTACCCGGTACCTCGTAATTCTGTGGTTATTTTATTTTTTCGTTTTGATATATTTTGGGGAAATTATATTCATCTTACGAAAACATCGCTGTTTTGTTTCTTGATACCTTTAGCAGCTGGTTACGTTTCCCCATTTAAGAACTTGAAGGAATGTAAATAATTGAAAGTGTGTATCCGAAGATGTTTTTTTTTCTCATATAATAACATACACACTAACACCAAAATTACTAAACAGGATAATTTCGAATCTGAACATTTTCATTCTTCACTTACGTGTGGATTGTATGAAACTCCTGTTGTTTATACCTCGGTGAACGTTTAACCTAGTCGCCCGCTCATCAGCGTAATTTTCTTTGGATGAACAGTTAAAAGCTTTAATGAGGTTAACAGACGAACACGTATATCAGGTTCTTTGTAATTAACCTCGTAAATTGCCTTGCAAATTATGTAAGCATCACATGGAAGCGAACGTATCGCCCACGCGCTAATCGTTATCGATATCTGATACGTTATAGGTAACATTCTTGTACTGAACGGTATCTAAACAAACATGTCGACGAACGCATGTGCGGTGGCGTTAATTTTTTGTAAGAATGCTATCTTTAAGTCGTTGTAACAGATCAATACGGAATTGTTATTATAAATGTTTGATCTGTTATACACCTCGACAGAATTGCTTACTACAACTACAGAGCTACGTACTTTCTAAAAGAGGGAGCATCATTTAGCCGGTATTTGAAGACACAATGTGTCTTGTTCTGTGAAAATTGGGCAAAATGCATGTGCGGAAAGTGTCGTCTCATATTAGCCTGTGCAGTCCGCATAGGCTAATCAGGGACGACACTTTCCGCTTTAATGGTATTTTTCGTTTAAAGGAAGTCCCTTTTACCGAAAATCTAGTTTAAGCGGAAAGTGTCGTCCCTGATGCAGTCCGCACATGCTAATCTGGGACGACACTTTGCACACATGCATTATGTCCAGTTTTCTCAGAACAAGACACCAATTCTCTGTCATTTGTCATGTTTGAATATTTCTGTGTGCATATGGTAGGGAAAACATTGTTGTGTACTAGAAATTCACTGTGTTGCTTTTAGGTTGGAGACTACATGAGACTGACAGTTGGCGAAAAACCCTCTTCTACTGAAAATAAGCCGGTAAAAAGATGGCCGTAAAACAGTGACCGTTGATTCGCGTCGAGTTCTTTCTTACATACTGCATGATCTATTTTTATTGTTTAAAACAATTCGTCTTGGTATGGTTATAAGGGTGTCTACGCGCAAAAGTTTGACTTCATTTTTCATTGAAGGTGTTGCTTTTACATTGAATGTTTTAGTAAATTGTGACCCTGAGCACCTCGAACGCCATCTGTTCCCTATCTACCACCGTACTGTACTTACCACAGAGCGAGTGTCGAGCACTTCGAACGCCATCTGTTCCCCGTCCACCATCGTACTGTATTTGTACTTTGACTCGGCCGTCTGGTCGTACTCCCCTATGAACCTCTTCGTAATGAACCGCACCGACAACGCTGTCAACAAAATGGAAACATTATTGCTATTAAGCCGCATGAGTCTAATAGTTGTTCGACGAAATTAGCTAAAAACATAGAGGCCATTTAATACATTGTCGTAACCAGTATTTAAATCGATTTTGTTTAATAAATATATGTCGATGTTGTTTTCCGTTCAGTCGCCAACATATCCGCCCAGAAACGCCTGACATGTACATGACCTTGCTTCTAACTGCATATAGTATACTGTGTGTGACCAAGAATAAAAAGGTTTCTTAATGCGCATGCTATATACGTAATGAATGAATGAAATATGCTTTTGTCCTGTAGTTTTATTGTACCTCTATAATATAACACAATACTGCGCAACCCTTACGAATACTTGACATTCATTTGTTTCCTCGGAAAATAAATAACACAAGCGTGCACATATGCAGTGCAAAATAGGCAAACATAAAGCAGAAAACCACGTGTAGTGGTATAACTTAGCCGATTTTGAAAGATACGGCGTTTTTGCCACAGGTAAGTCGGATTTGTTGGATTCTCACGAGTTTGTTGATATAACCTCGATAACTGGAAGAAATATTGCAGATACCTGTATGATTATATAACACATAATTACTTGCGTATATGTTAATCTTATTGTTATAAAGCGTTTATAAATAAATATAAAAAGAACACGTTCTTGCTGAATATAGATTGTTATGTTTGCGATTAGGTCGGAATGCGTTATGAATGTATCATGATCCATGAGATTAAACTGCTTCATAATCATATTAAAGTTGCATCCAAAGCCCGTTGAAAATGTGCTCATTTGAACGCACATTGTCACACATACAAATAACGCAACACTAGTCACATTCGAAATTGAAATTACACTCGTTAATTATTTCGGTTTCAGAAACTAAGGTCTTACATGATTATGTTATGTACCCTATGTTTTATTTAAAGGGATCTTTTCACGGTTTGGTAAATTGACAAAATTGAAAAAAGTTGTTTCAGATTCGCAAATTACTGTATTACAGTATTACTGAACATTAACCATAGTCCAATTTAACCATTATATGTATCTTTTGACGATTTGAAAACCTAAAAATTATAAAGCGTTGCAACGCGAAACGATTGAATAATTTGGAAAGTTCTGTTGTTGTCGTTTAATTTACGAAACTACAAAGATTGCTTATATAAGGTATAAAATACTTGTCCTGTGTATACCCGGCGGAATAGCCGAGTGGGCTAATGCGTTTTTGCTTCAGACTAACTCAAGGACGCCGGGGGTCACTGGTTCGAGCCCTGGTACCGGCTACTTTGTATTCCTTTTTTAAATTGTATTCTTGATTTTTTACTGGAGCTTTTAAGATCCAATGTTTACATTTATCAATAAAAAGCATTTAATGACAAACTTCAAAATATGCCAAAATCTGTGAAAAGGCCCCTTTAAAATAAAAAACAAACATACACATGTTATAAGTAGCACACACAATTTCGTTTTAAAATGTTTCATGCCATTTTGTATTTTATTTTTATATTAGAAAAAAAGTTTATTTTTCAACTTGAACAAATTGATGAAAAGACAACTATTTACATTATTTTCTTGTAACCGCGTGTATGCGTTAAATCCAACACATTTAAAGCTAGATGTAAGATTGATTTACAAAAATATGCTCGAAGACAAGAACTCGGTTTACGTGTCAATCAAAGATTGTTTTTTGTAATACTTCTGGCATACTGTGCTTTCTTCATTATTTCTAATACTTTGTCATGGCCTCTAGTCCTTAAACGTTTAAGATATAAGATTATCGAAAATATTACATAAATACATTACTCTTACCAAAATGAACAATTAAAAAATTAACAAGACAGGAATCATTAATACCACAATAAAGTCTGTTTGATGGGACAAGTGGAACAAACAAACGAACCTATTACAAATGGGGTCACATCCGTGGAACGGTTGATATAACGCATGAAAGAGTTGAACAACTTAAAGGAATACCAAATAATGTTTGGCACAATAAAATTCTCGCATTTCTTTTCATAATTTATTCGTATTTAAATGTAGAACTTGTGCCATGATAAAACGATTTTTTTGAGATCGTAAAGTATTGCATTTACTTTAAAGGATGAAAGTAGAATATACTTGTTGCAATTGAATCATCAATAACAATTGTAAATCTAGTATTCAACGTTTAAAGTGTAATAAATAGTTCACAACAGTCTGTAGTTAAATAATCTCAGCATTTTAACCCTTTGCATGCTGGGTAATTTGTCGTCTGCTAAAATGTCGTCTGTTGAATTTCTAAAATTAGCATTTTCTTCGAATTTTTTTCAAAGAATACTATCAGAATAGCAAACAGTTTGGATCCAGATGAGACGTCACGTTCTGTGGCGTCTCATCTGGATCCAAACTGTTTGCAAAGGCCTTTAAAATTCAGCTCCAGCGCTTTAAGGGTTAACAGCATACATGTACGTATGTGAACTTTGCTGCACCAATATATGACTTGTTTATGAGAAGACTTAGTATACAAGTATTTATTTAAAAGCATTGGAAATATATGCAAAATGTAATGTACATGAACACCTGGGACTTTCATTATCGCAGCGATGATATGTTAATTGATGTTACGCGCGTTTTTCACTGAAGTTCATTAATGAGTTTTCCAGATAAAGTGATGAGTGCATTCCTTGTGTACATCTGTTCTTAAAGAAGAAATATGTTGTTCCCTTTCTGTTCATTTTTTGTACAGTGTATTTTGGTTTGAGGTTCAATAGGTCAGGAAAAGAGTCATTAAGGGTAATTTGCAATAACGTCTCATGTTATACTTCTTTTAACTGTCAACGTTACGCAAAATAATTCCAGTTGTTGATTTCAATAGATTATCGAGTGTTTATCGCTAACAGAAAATAGATGTCACGGTAATTAACTACTGGAACAAAGATGAACATCAAATATCAATGTTTGCCTTACACACGTATTGTAACGCCTTACCAAAACTCATATGTTACAAAATGGATGTGAACTGTCAATCCAGCTGATAAAGTCTTTCGATTCCGCAGTTTTAAACAATAAAGCGTAACTAATAAAGATTAACAGAACGAGGAACGCAAATAGAAACGCGTTACAAATATACTACACTAAAGTGTCGGTTATCTTGAGTTTCCTTTTAGTGATTTCCGTGAATGATAACCGCATTTTACAATATCTTGACTTTCGTTGGTTATGTACATTTCATGGCATGATTGATTCTCGTTCAAATGTTTTTTTTGCGCTTTATTTAGCTATTGTCGATTGTCTATATCACGTGCATTCCAGCTCAAACCACGCCTTATAACATTGTTAGTTTGTTTAATAAACCAAAAACAAACAAGAAACATACAATAGACACTCATATCACTATTTTCTGCAATGACAATAAGGGGCTTTATTATTTATATAACTGCCATAATACTAATAAAATGGATGTAAAAACATGTAACAGTGCATTCATAAACCCATTTTGACTAACGGATTTTACCCCATCGTTTTGCTATGTATCTGGTGGTGAAGCATGTCATAAAATAAAATAACGGCGATTCTTGTAGTACCTTGCTGTTCTATGTATCGTACCTCGACGCCCCCGTTTTTAAAGAAATTATAAATCGATTTGTAAAATATATTGATGCTGTGTTTTATTGCTGTTTGTTTCTCAAATGTAAAACATCTTGGTATCAAAGCGTTGTTTTGGTGGATATGATTAATTTCTATAGAAACATATGACTTCATAGTCAATTCCGATTTATGTTACGTACCTCCAAACATTGACTGATATACACACCTAATGATAACCTGATAACAAATATATTCCTATAGATAATTTGATCTAAACCCTGGTGTACTTTTGTATCAAATGGAGAAGACCAGATACGAATTCCGTATCTCACTGGTTGACCACCGTTTCGTTATTAAACGGCTGCGAAACCAGACTGTTTATACACATCATTATGACGTCATGATGGCATGTATGTATTCGAGTTGTTCAATTTAAAGGTGTGTTCATGTTAGAAATATGTACGTGATTTGTTGAGTTCGTGACTTAAAATGTCGTTTTTAATGTGAGTAGGTACACAATGAATGGAATATGTCACGATTGGGGATTTTCGATGGCTTGCATCGCACTCGTTGATAATGGGCTCGTGAAATACAAAGTCAATTACTGACAAACATTACGCCAACCACAGGAAAACAACTCTCATGTTATATTCCTCATATATCAGACTTTCTTGTATCAGGTCAATGTCAGAGTATTGATATAATAAAATATTGAGCACAACGATTTTTACGGTTGTTATACCACTATGCATTTCAAAAAAACATGTTTCTTTTGCACATTTATTTGGTTCCGCCGATATATCTACCAAATATTCAAGTAAGTTTGTTCGCACCATTCCATACATAGTGTTAGCATCCTTTATTGAAACAACTAATGACATTTGCATATTTGCTGATGCTGTTCAGAAAGAAGCGATAACTTAAAACGTCAACAAACACATACTAACGGAATTCCGCGAATAATGAGTTCACATGTATATGCTGTACCAATTTTGCCAACATTGCACACTGTGGTTCCAAAGGTTACTGCAATTAAAGAGTCTCGTGCAAAACTGTACATGTATAACTTCGAACATGCACAGTACATGGCGAAACATGAGTTCGAGATTAAGGACTCAATCTGTTCAGACCCCGAAGTTGATAAACAATTGTACAATTTACAGAACATACTTAGCCATTTGACAGTCATATTGAATTAAACATGAACGGTCCGTGGATTTTCCAGGGAAATTTTACTAATATGATAATTTATTGATATGTACAGACGAATATGAATTACCAATACTGAAAGCCAGACGTCCGACTAAATGGATGAGCTCTGTACTTTACGTTCAAACATTTCGTTGTCATGGGTTCATGGTTTAAGAAATATAATCTCACTTCTAGTTTTCGAGCGCCGCTACCCATTAAGTCCATTCGGATCGAAACACTGCCGGTTAGTCCAAAGCTGTGTATTTGTTTTCGACGGCCTTGCTTATCTCACAGCAACCCCTATATTTAAAGAACGGCCCTCCATACGTCCCGAAGGCCTCTGAGCTGGTGATGATTGTCTCAATTACTAATAGCGGCTTACTCACCCCAGACTCACTAAGGACGGTTAATTTCCTATTGGAAAAGTTTGTTAAATTTCCACATTGGCACAGGCTAATCAGGGACGACACTTTTGGCCTAAACTGAATGTTTGCTAAGAAGAGACTTTCCTTTAACGAAGAATATCATAAAAGCGGAAAGTAACGTCCCTGATTATCCTGTGCGGACTTCACGTGGTAATCTGGGACGACACTTTACGCACATCAAACCCTCTTTTCACAGAGCAAGGCCCAATTATATACTTTGTTTAATTCTGACATTAAATGATTCTACTTACTTTGAATATACCTCACACCAATTGCAATATCTAATATTTGAGCTATTCTAGTTCATTTCGTTTCTTTAACGCGTTTTACGCCTAAATATGCGTTGAAAAAAAAGAAGAAGAAATTAAGAGATTATAAATACGATACTTACGCTCATAGGAGCGTGTGCTATTATTGTTCGTTAACAATTATCTGGGGACTTTTAAGATCCAAACACTAAACTTTATATCGCACTCAATCAGGATTCGTCAAAGTAAAACCGTTACAAACGATCACCGCCCGTTTGTTTGGAAACTCTGTGCGTATATATGTCCACCTACAATGTTTAACCAATTTCATGACAACCATACATCGGTATGTACTAGTGTCATTTTGAAAATAAGTTTTAGTTTTAATAGCACATACTCTCAACTAAAATAAAATAAAATATACTTTTGACATCAATGGCTAAATTACAGGCATAATAACTGTCTCGCAGTTCTTTTGTGAAGTGTTTGATATAACCAAAGTATATATATGTATATTTAATAATAATACATTAAATAATACATTATATAATACATGAAACAGAAATCAATATAACTGAAGTCAACAGTGCTATTTGCTGCCCTGTGTATTATGTGATACATTAATTAATCTTTGTCGTTTCGCTTAGCATTTCTACAATACCGAAACTGTCGCGCATAATTAAATATGTGTCACGGAATGAATATTTATGTCACGGATCATAAGCAAAACAGTAACAAACACAAAACCATGCATCATACGACCCACACAGGTACATAATAGCACGCACACATGGGAAAAACTAAGGTCATCGCTTTGGAACGGTCAATGCTTAGCAAATGGTACGCGTGAAATTTGTGCTCGGTCAGAAACAGTTTATAGTATACAGGCCGTGATATTTCCATCCACGTAAAAAAAACTTACGTTACAAAGGCTTAAAAACCAAAAGGTGCTAAGATTTGTTTAGTTCAATAGCATTTCGCGCCTTCTTGTTTTCAATCCTAGAAATGTAAACAGTTTATCCAGCTGCTAGGTACTGGTGTAAACTAATCAGACAGCTGGTGGGATTAAGGGTTTAGTTCTCCTCTTGTGTTTTTGTAAATAATCAGCACCGCTCACGGGGCTTATAGCATTTGCATAAAGTGTCGCCCAGCTTAGCATGTGCAGTACGGACAGGCTAATCAGGGACCACACTTTCCGCCTCTACTCAAGTTTCGCTTAGAAAAAAGAAGACAAATACAATTAAAGTGGAAACTGTCGTAACTGGAAAGCCTGTTCGGACCTCACATGCTAATCTGGGACGACACAATATCTATGAAAACCCATTTTCCAAAACGAGGCTGATTTGGTACACAGCTAGTCACCTTCTAAACAGTATTATTAATGTATAGGTTTTTCTTAATTTGGATTTCTAATCGTATCATCAGTAATTCAATCAAAAACCGGCTGTCAGTGTGCCTTCTCACATTTTTTTCTTCACATTCTACCATATTCTAATTACTGGCAAATGCCTCACTTATATCAAAGGTAGTGCTAGAACTGGCCTTAGAAAGTGAAGTGACCGGCCCACGTAAAAGTTATGCGGACGGGCTAGGACGGGCTATGGCTAGGAAGAGAATTCGCGACATTCGGATAAGTACTTTACTCTGCGCAGTCGATCAACGAATGTTTTCATGATGGCATAATTTTTTTAACAATTTGACGCCCGAATATCCTGAACAGAAATGTTTAGCTTAAGCTCAAAATCGGTCGCTTGATGTAAGATGATGTCAAAGGAAAACAAATACGTCAACAAAAGATTTAATATGATAATTCATATCAGATACTTATACAAAAACTACGGAAAACAATAGATATGAGTCCAATGTCGAAGACCTGCAACCTGAATGACAATAATGAAAGATCTGTCGGTATTGGTAAGTATGAGTTCTTTTAAAAAACTTATTGTAAAATTACCATTTTTGTATAACCAAAACATCTCACACTATCAAATCTAGAGGCCATAGATTTGCTTTAGAAATCAAACGTATGTCTTATATATAGTAGAGTAGTTTATGTTAACATGCGCCTCCAGTGAACGTATCTGTGTTAACAAATGCCGCATGGTATAATTAAGATGTCACTTACCATCACATAATTTTAGATTGATAAGACGCCAACTCATAAAACATTATTGAGAGTGTAATGCCGTAAAGCCTTTATCAATTAGTCTACGCTTGTTCTTGGGGAACTGGTTGCTCGTCTAAGAACGTATTTAGTAGAAAAATACAGATAGGCCGGTTGATTTGCTTCAATAAATAGCAACTTATCAAGAATATACTTTTGCAAACTTTGTTGAGTGCTGAAGTGCGTTTGTTGCATATCGTTTTTGTTGCATATCGTTTATTTGTTGCATATGGTTTAACTGTCTATAAAAGTATATGGCGAGTTGATGATACTCTATTTGCATCTTATCGTATTTTATTGTAAGATGTGATATATTCATATCCATTCACAAGATTTGTATATTGGGAAGCATAAAAATGTGTATATGAAAGCTATGAGTTATTGCTTATAATCAAATTGAGCCGCGTTCTGGAAGAAACGGCCTTAATGCGAATGCGTACATTGTCGTCTCATAGTTGTATGTGCAGTCTGCACAGGCTAATCAGGGGTGACACTCTCCACCTTAACTGGAAGAGACCTCCTGTACGCAAATATACCATAACATCGGAAAGTGTTGTACCTGATTAGCCTGTGCAATCTACACAGGCTAATCTGGGACGGCACTTTACGCACTTGCAGGCCGTTTTCCCATAGCGATGTAATTATGAGGAACACAGTTTAGCGCTATAGTTTTGTTAAATCAAAACTTTGCATTAATGAACAATATAAACGAAAATAAAATAAACTGCGTTATTCTTTATAATGAATCCCACTGACTAATTTTTTTAACAGTTTATATATACTCATAACAACATAACAAACACACTTTTTGATAAAGATATATTCGTACCGCTTTTACCGACTCCTTCCGCGCCAAGAACTGCGATCTTTGTTTCTCCCAGGGAGGACTTCTTCCGCTTCAGGTACGGCTTCAGTGCCGGGCCGGCGCCGGCGGGGCTGTCCCCCAGACCCCCAACAGGTCCTCCGCTCATCGTCACGTCGGTCGATACGTCGGCAACAATAAGTTTGTTTGATTCTGTCCAAATCTCTCACTTACATATTAAGTTAATGAAACGGAATATTTATGACTGCGTTATGTTTGTTTGAGAATTTAATGATAACTTAGTTCAACAGTATCGTCCACGTTGCATTTTTATAGCTTTTTAACAAGTTTGATATATATTACTACATTTACGTCTCAAAACTTGTTTTCATCGTAGTAAACGACTATTTATTGGTATTGATTTGAAAATAATCCTGGTGTATACTTTACAATGCAAACTGCGCAAAAACATATGAATACATTTATGAAATAAGTTAATGTGCAACGGTTTTAGATTGTCATCCACCGTTTGAAAGAGTACGTCATGCCGTTTCAGACTGTCCGCTTTAAGACTTTCGAGATCAAATCACCAAAGCACTAAAGAAAATAATCCGCCGATCGCGCAACAATGCAGGAAAACAATACAGCATTCCGTTGTAATTGTTTTTGCTCCTCCCGTCAAATACAGAAAAAAGTTATATTCACAGCATACATTTTCTTTGTATTCAAAGTTACTTTTCATTAAGACACATTGTTACACCTTAGATTTTTTGTTTTTAATAACACATGATATCGTTAAACGTAATATTGACCGTGCTCTGTTTAAAAGGGGGGTTAATTCATGTGCGTAAAGGGTCGTCCCACATTAGCCTGTGAAGTCCGCACAGTCTAATTAGGGACGACACTTTCCGCATAAACTACATTTTTGCTAAGAAGATACTTTCTTTAAACAGAAAATATCATAATGTGGAAAGTGTCGCCCCTGATTAGCCTGTGTGGACTGCACAGGCTAATCTGGGACGACACTTTACGCACATGCATTAAACCCCCTTTTCACAGAGCACGTCCCTGTTCAAACCTACAATGTCTAAGAATAATTATTAACATGAAACTAAGTTAACCAAATATAACAAAAACGATTTTTTTTCAAAGTTTGCGAACGGTAGGTCGGAATAACAATCCCCTGTAATATGCACTTGCGTTTAGCAATCACTCTTAATTATTACACAAGCAACAATCACTGCCTACCGACATTGGTATATTGATAAGATATGAGGAAAAAAAAAACAGAAAGGCGTTCGCCACGTGCCGGTAAATGCCTAGCTTTTCTACAAGAATAAACAAACGCAATATGCCTTATATACGCAAGCTAATTCCTATCAAGTACCTGGGGTAAAGTTAAGTGTAGATGTAGGACTAGAACTCATTTATACATATACAAATAGAGCACATGTTAATATTCCATAAGGTGATATATATTATTTCTTGCCTTTTTTTGTGTACACATATTAATTGTGTTGTTTTGCTTTTAAGATTTTTTTTCAATATTTTGTTTGATACAAATGTTAAAATAAAACGAATTTAAAATCCTAGGGCATTTGTAGGTAAGAAACATAATACCGTAATGTCATGTTATTAATTGTGTCGCGTTCTGAGAAAACTGTGCAGAATGCATGTGCTTAAAGTGTCGTCCCATATTAGCCTGTGCAGTCCGCATAGGCTAATCAGGGACGACACTTTCCGCTTTTTGTTTGGTATTTTTCGTTTGAAGGAAGTCCCTTCTGACCGAAAATCTTGTTTAGGCGGAAAGTGTCGTCCCTGATTAGCCTGTGCGGACTGAACAGGCTAATCTGGGACGACACTTTACGCACAGGTATTATGCCCAGTTTTCTCAGAACGCGACACAATTGATACAGATAGTATGAAATTCAATATCACTCTGCATACTGTATATTTCTTAATTTGGAGGGACAACGTCCTTTGTTAAAGCGAGATTATACTATTTGTATATGTGTTAAATTGGAATATATTGATGAAATATGTTACAATAACACAAAATAGGCAAGACAATTTAAACATTGAAGACGAATTTCATAAAATGCAGCAAAGACAAATTAGCGCCCCGAGCCGATTGTGACGACTATATTTCGTACATATTTTCCTACAATAACCGAAGCATTCGTCTTTTTATTAGGATCAGAGTTAGTGTTCGTGTGTCGTATGGATATATATCGTTGCAGGAATTTAAAATGAACCGTTAAACTAAATTTAGATTCACATCGTACATGCAAGATATACATGCTGGCGAATTCGACTGTACAGACATTTTCGACTTCATAATTAAATATCTGGCTTATTTCGCATTTTTCGACAAATGTTCTTCGTAACTTTTATTTTAATTTATATTGAAATAATTGTATAATAAGTTTTTCACAAATTTTATATAAATGCATAAATATTTGACAAAATCGTATAATCTCGCTTTAACGAAACATATGTATACTACTTAAATTTGGATGCAAACATCCATATTTTGATATATTTTGATAGTAAAAAAAATCAGAGAATAAACGCTAACATTTTCTCTAACATTTGACGTGGAACTTTTAAAGTAACTACGGTACGTCTTCATTTTTACCCTTTCAGGGGCGTAGCTGCTATTAGGCACAGCTGGTCCGGGCCTATACTTTTTTTAACATGAAAAAAATGCTTCATCTTCAAAAAACGCATTAAAAAGTTGATCCTGAGGGGATGAGGTGTTAGAAATCTGCATTTCATATTGACATACTTCTCAGACAATGGAATCTGGTCGTGTTCAAAGGACATATCTTCCAATTATCAACTCTACTTCTTTTTATGGGCATAGATTCTAGCTCGCTTCTTTTCACGTGACTTGCTGTTACAAGTTTACATAGATCTACATGTAGATCTACTTGTCTCCCTTTTAACAATACAGTAAGGTGTAATCAATTATCGTTGGATTTTTAAGAAACATTCCGAATGATGCTTATGACCGCGGAAATTTAAAAAGGGAGCACTTGCCCCCGTATCCCGATCTATTGACTGATTTCGTGTCGGTTCGGTGGAAAAAGTGGAGTGTTACATTTTTTAATGTTTCTCTGCTCCATATTGTTTTAAAATTTAGTTCTCTGGTATAAAGATAATACAGTAAAATTTAGTTCTCTTACATTGAGATAAAACAGTAAAATATCAAAGAAAAACAGGCCAAAGTTTTATACTTTCTTATCTTATTATTTGTCTAGATATGCTTTAAATCTCTACACAGGCGTTATGGGATTTACAAATTTTCAGGGGGAGGAGTCCCGGATCCTCCGTTTTTATGTATCATATCCGGGCCTACAGCTCAAAAAATGCTAGCTACGCCCCTTCCTTTCATTCTTTGGATCCCTCATTAACACATACCTGGGTAAATAATATTTATCAATGTTAATTAACCGCGTTTTCGCGTCCGATTCACTCAGAACTAGAATCGTGAAAAAAGTATAAAAACTGCGATTTTCCCCAGATTCCCAATGTGAACAAACTCATCAAATGTTGCACTGCAACAGTAATTAATACACGTGCCTGGGAATTGCCACGATCTAAAATGAAAGGAACATTAATTTTGAGTTGCAAACAAAGGTAACCAATAAAATATCCTTTCAAAATAACCTACCATATCAACTGATATTATTTAAATGAACCTTCAATTTACGTATAACATGAGTAAGCAACTTGCCTTGAACCAGAGTCATATTTACCAACATATTAATTAATTTAAGGTCGCCGTGGTGTAATGGATATGGTGTCCGCCTAGCGACCGTGAGGTCACGGGTTCGATCCCCACCGTGGGAGCGTTCTTATGATCTCCCCCACAGACACCATGTACTGGTTCTAGGCCCAGGAAACGGACTCGAGAGCGTTTATATAAGCCTTAGGCTTTCGATGCAATCGAGCTAAAATAAATAGGTGTAAACTAACACATTAATTGCGTGATTTTAGAAAGTATGTCTTGCTTAGTATAAGTCTTGCTTCGGAAAAAAACACGAAAATACGAAAATATTCCTTAATTCATGGCCTCCGTACTTTTCGCGGAATTTAAATACCGGAATCGTGTAAGATAATACGGCTGTTTCGAGTCATAATTTATCTTTGCTCTCAACGAGAGGCTATCATGGCCAATATACCTTCAAGCAGGCCGATCGAACATGTTAAGAAATGTGGTTAATAAACTGGTTTACAGGTAGATAGCCGTATGTTATCGTCTTATCGAACACTTCCGGGGAATCCAGAACAGTAATGTTGAAAAGCAAGTTCCTGATTGACAACCATATCTTTCTGTATTTTATCATAAATAGAGATGATATTTGTCGATTTTTATGTTATGAATGATATGTTAAATTATAAATTTTACAAGCGGAGGTGAAACAGTGAAATCAGTACTTGTCCTTAAATACAACTAGTTACCCATTGGCAAAACATAAACAAAAGTATTAATCAGTTTAACTTGTTACAGAATAAAATGATATCGATAAAAAATAGCTTCTATTTTAGCATATTTATTCGCAATACCGTAAAATGCACAAAGTGACGAGTTGTGGGTCCAATACTTAATATACATCCAATTTTTAATTTTACGCAAGAAGTTAGCATTCTTAAATTTAACAGAAAATAAGTTAGTATCAAACATAAAATTGAGAGATAATTTAATAAAGAAAAACCAATGGTTGTATTCATCTCTTTACCAGGACTGTATTGCTAATATGAGGACCAATGCGTTTTCGAAGATGCCAGAAACAGTTATACTCTGATTAGATCGGTTTATTCTGATGATCGAATGGTTATCAATGCCAAGCGGGATAATCAGGGTTGCAAGGATTGTGTTAGATACCGACTAGTTACTTCCCTTTGCTTTCTATGATACTATGGACCATTTGGTAATGATGAGTTACTTCCCTTATTTATATGCAATAACAAACGATAAAATAAACCAAGAACTCACGTTGAAAACAAGCCAGCGCATCAGACAGGTTGGATCCGAGGTTGGATCAGTTTACAACTTACTTTATATATGAATCAGGTGTAAGTTATACCTGGAAGTCACACCAAATTTGAGCTATATCTTACCTAGTATAAATGTTTAGGCAAGGGTACATCTATATGTAATGTACAGAGACATGTTCTAGGTGCTGCGTCTTTTGTTAAAATGGTCCAAATTGAAACAGTGTAATACAAAGCATCTTAATGTGTATAAATTATTTACAGGAACTCGAACGCTCTATCACATTATTAGTCGACTTATTACTTTTCACAATCACACGAACATCCAAGTATAGCATTGTTTGTTTGTTTTTTTTTCCCATAAAAATGCGGCTTTAATAAACCTCAGAATTTTGTCCCTAAACCGCTTTTTTGGCGACGTCATTATTGCATATAGCATACACAGGCAATATTGAAATCATTGATTCATCAATTTATGCACCATCGCATTGTCAATGGTATGTGATGCCAACTCCAAACGTAGGGACGAACACACACATTACAAGATATAACGTCGTGAGTTTTTCACTTTTATTTCCACTGTACAAAATTAACTAAACAGTGTAACAGTTACACGTGTGTATTGCTCTAACATTGGTCAAATTAAGCTACAGAAATAATTATAAAAACTGTGATAAACCAAATTGTACAATTATTTAAAATATAAAAAAAGATCCTTCATCAAATAGCTTTTCTTTAAACTTAGGATTTGAATTATTTCTGACCTCTTAGATTTTCAATGAATATGATCAAATTTCCTACATAATTATAATGTTTTAAACAAAATAGTATAGAATGAATACATTCTGTTTTGTCTGTAATAAATTCACTGATATATCCGAAAAATAAAACTCGTTTGCGTACTCCAATTAATTGCTAAAAATTATTGCACGATAGGACACAGTTTGATTATTTTGTTTGCTTCTATAGCTAAACATTTAGCACCACAATATTATTTTGATCATGTTTAAAAATTAAAAATAATGTGACACGACAGGTTTAAAACCTATGTATAATTTGATCCCCACTTATGTAACAATGTAACAAAAACAATGCGTATTTCGTACAACTGTTGGATTTTACAGGACTCCTACACAAATATGGCAAATACGTGGCAAAATAATATGAGTCGCGTTCTGAGAAAACTGGGCATAATGCATGTGCGTAAAGTGTCGTCCCTGATTAGCCTGTGCAGTCCGCACAGGCTAATCAGTGACGACACTTTCCGCTTTTGTGGTATTTTTCGTTCAAGGAAGTCTCTTCTACACAAAAATCCAGTTAAAGCGGAAAGTGTTGTCCCTGATTAGCCTGTGCGGACTGCACAGGCTAATCTGGGACGACACTTTACGCACATGCATTATACCTAATTTGCTCAGAACGCGACTCATAAAGTAAATGTTGTTGTTTATTTAGATACCAATAACGAATAAAAAACATGTGATATCAATGATACATGTTTTCGTCATAATTTATGTTGTTTAATGTAAAATAAATCAACTCGTGTGAGTCGCTTTTTAATATTTGGAAAGTGGGATTAGAAAGCATTTGCCATTTTATTGTTTTTCTATATGCTTAAAATGATACATCAAATATGCCATAAATTAAACAAATCGCTAATTTTGGTGTTAGCATTCCTTAAAACATTTCCTTAGGATATTCTTCTACGTTTCGGTGATACAATAGAAGCAAATCACGAAATAGCGAGTGTTACTTGGTTCGACCAAATCCTTCCGCCGAAATTAACATTGTGAAATGAAAAACGAATTTTTCCGCGAACATGCTGTTTACTGACCCCAGGTTATTTAAAGAAAATTCGATTGCTAATCTACAAACACGAAATCCAATGTAAACACGATGTTAGATAAACGAGAAAAAACTACATAAATTAACATTTTTAATTGTTTAAAGCAATCCTGCATTTTCTCTGCAGTGTTATTGTTTTCCAAATTTAAATTCATAATAAAAATAAGTTTGATTCTGGCCTTCATATCCCAATCCTCCGGTTTGCATGCAACAAATGAAGATGACGAAAATGACAGAGATCGTTTGTTGTAAGCACATTAACATGTTGTTTTTCTTGCTCATAGTAAAATTTATTAAACGCCCAGTATTAACACATTCTTTATTTAATACTCATTTACATTTCACTACTCTTGTCTTAAAGAATAACCGCGATAATAACATATATAATTTTTTTTTACTTAAGAATAGTATAGTGCGGTGTTTATGATTACAGATCCGTGAAAATTTATAGCTTCCAACATAAAAGGAGAAGTAGGAGATACAATTTAAGTAAAACGAAACAACCGGAAATTTAACTATTTACGCCTTGTCTGAAGAAATGTTTACACAAATAATATAATAAACCTATTATAAAAATAATTGAGGTACTCTGGTTTAAATTGAGCTTCCTTGTGATAACTGACAGAGCCTCAAAAACAATCATCAATAATACACACGCACGTACTATAACCCGTGTTCTGGAAACGCAAAGCTTAATGCATATGCTTAAAGCGTCGCACTGGCTATTCTGGTACGACACTTTCCACTTGAACTGGATTTTCGCTAAGAAGAGACTTTTTTTTAAAACGAAACATACTGTGAACGCGGGAAGTCTCGTCCCTGATTAGCCTGTGCGGACTGCATGGGCTAATATGTGACAAGATTAACGCACATGCATTTAGCGCAGGCATGAGTGTTTGCCAAAATAAAAGAGTCATTATTAGCTACTAATTATGTTACATATTTCTCAAACTTTACACGAGACAAGTAATTTAGACGAATAAACTAAAGAAATGATTTACATCACATACAATATGTACATACAATAATTGTACACGCGTTACTCTTTTGTCAATAAAACTGCGAGGTAATAATAGTCTGAGGTAGAACAGTTAAATTACACAACAACAATGCGGGTGTGTAGCTCGACAACAAAGACCTGGCACTCGGGAAATCAATTAGCATTAGATAAACCCTTCGATTGTTTCCTATATTTGCACTGGGGTTGTGTTCGTTCACGTTTTGCATGGCTTTACTGAGACCATAAAAACAAACTTAGTGATGGACGCTTCTATCGATTATAATCGCTGTCCTTAGAAACTAATTTACTCTTCGTAACAATACTTAAATAAACGAGTCGTGTTCTGAGAAAACTGGGCATAATGCATGTGCGTAAAGTGTCGTCCCAGATAAGCCTGTGCAGTCCGCACAGGCTAATCAGGGACGACACTTTCCGTCTAAACTTGATTTTCGGTAAGGAAGGACTTCCTTGAAACTAAAAATACCATAAAGTACCGGAAAGTGTCGTCCCTGATTAGCCTGTGCCGACTGCACAGGCTAATATGGGACGACACTTTACGCACATGCATTAAGTCCAGTTTTCTCAGAACGCGGCTGATATAAATGCTTACAGGTCAATGCCAGGTATATATTCGCGAACTAGGACAAAACATACAATGGTTCCAGCACTAAATGCCAGCTTTTCTGCAGTTTATCTGTAAGTTATCGTGTCCTCAGATTGTCTATACCATGATCATGTTGGTTACGTACAGCATTGGTACAAATTTCAACTGGATGAAATCTTAATATCTTTAAACATGAGTGAACACTAGAAAGGTACGTTTTTAAAATGCGATATACACAAGATCGCACAATGCACACATCAATTAAATATTACTTAGCCCACACATATAGTAAAACGAAAATTCACGCATGGCCACTAAATAAAAATAATAATTTGTATTAGCCGCCGGAATTATATGCAAATTCTGATCCCATCTGTAAATCATTTATCTAACTTATACAAACAATATTAACGTATATAAACATGATAATTTTGACCCAGTAACTGTCATTATTCTCGCTCGTTTGGTTAAAGCTGCCTTTGTAACACATCTTTGGGTAATGCAATATCATTTTGGAAATCATATCACCAATCAAAATAACAGTAATACGAACAAGGTGATTTTGATGAGTAATGCTGTCAATTATAAAGATCTTCTAAGGAAACACTTTCGAAATAACAATAAAACAATTACCAAAATCAATAAACAGTGAAATTGTGCTCATCTGTTCAAAGATCAAACATGTAAAAGTATATAATTACCTCGTTTGCCAATAAAGGGACATACATCAAGCATTTTATCAATTTCACTCTTGGCAATTTAGTAAAATGCATAAATGCAGCATTAACTATATACAAATTATATATTCACGAAAATGTTCATGATATTTTTCTCCGAATGCGTAAAATGAACGTCCATTACATGGCCACTGCACATGTGAATTATGTTAGCGTCTTTAAAAAAATATGAACCTCATATGTTTGCATTGTATTTCCAATGAATAATATTGTTCATCAAGTATAATGCATCGTCGCACATGATGGAGTTTACCGGGATATGAAACATATTAAAATTGTTAATCTCCAAAATTGCAAAAATTTACTCCTTGTAAATTGTATTTGAAATGTTACTCCCAATTGCATAAAATAAATGTGTATATATCTCTCTTTTTTTGTTGTACTGGCCCCTTACAATAAATTTAAAACAATGCGTCATAAGTCAAATATAGAACAAATTAACAAATATGAGTTACTACATACTTTACAAAAATATATGGCAAAAGTAAAAAATAAAGCGAGATAAAACAATATAAACTAACAAAAGGAAATAAAACGCAACTTCTGATAACCATAAAAAACTTGCCATCAGAAATATTCACTACTATAAAACAAAGTATATAACAAAAGTGACAGAAACATCGCCTCAAGTGTAATAATCAAACAACGTTGCAAAGCAAAATATGGGAATATAAGATTGAATCACGGTATTGTTGTTAAAATATTTATAATTATTTTGACATCTCTTTACTGGCTTTCCTTTCATTTTTCATCAAACAAAAATACCGAATAACGGGAATAGCTTTTAAAACTCTTAGGGTCGTCAAGGTTCGCTAAAATGTCAAACCATAAATCAACTATTTTGAGCTACAATTGTCATTACTACATTTCTATACAACCAAGTATTCTAAGAACATGTTAACAATAATTTTGATTTGGTTTCCAGCTTCAGCAGACTCTCCCACCATTGGGGCTCACGCGTATCCGGCCGCTCCCCCTGGGAAATCGTTACCACTTCCGGTTAAACTGTTACCGCTGCCTTTTCGCGATCCCCTGTTCTCATTGGGGTCCTTCAAGAACAAGAAGTTTTCATCTCCAATGCAGCCAAAGTAATGCAAATACAGGTATAAAGCATTTTGGAAACACTTCAATCAGGTGTAAAAGGGAAACCCTGAAGTGACAGTCTTAAATAAAGATTATAACAGTTTTAGGTTATTCTAAAGTTTATAAAGGCTATTCTACAGTTTACGAAGGCTGTTCTAAAGTTTACGAAGTTAATGAAGGCCATTGCATTTCAAAAGATCTGACATTGGTATCTTATTTGAACACTCACTTATGCAATGAATAAAAGATGCCAACACAATTTTAAATTGTTATTACCTTCGCTAGTTTTATTACACAGAAGAAGACCGTTCTGTTCTAGGAGGAGGGATGAGTTCTTTTAAAAAGTTGGACGTGATCAGGTTAGTTTCTACAATATACCAGGTGTCCTAGAATATAGCCTTTTAGGGATACCTCTTCGTGTCTCAACTTTGTGGAAACTATTTGAGCTTAGGTCTTGTGAAAGGGGCTTTAATGCATGTGCGTAAAAAGTCGTCCCAGATTAGCCTGTGCAGTCCGCACACGCACGTGTCCCCTTTTCCCAGAGCGAGACTCATTTGTATTATCTTTTTTGGATCACAAGATATACAGCTTTTCTCTATTTCAAAATAGTAATAACATTTACATTTAAGATTACTCATTAATATTTTTCCCCGCAAATACACGTGTATGATGCAATACATCTCCGATTGTTCTTATCATTGACCATTCAATACTCTCCGATTGTTCTTATCATTGACCATTCAATACTCTCCGATTGTTCTTATCATTGACCATTCAATTTGAAATGTCATATAATGAGCCTCGTTCTGGATAAACTGCAATGAATGCACATGCCTAAAGGGTGGCCCCAGATAAGCGTATGCAGTCTGCACATGCTAATCAGGGACGACACTTTCTGCTTTTATAGATTTTTTTTTAAAGGAACACCCTTCTAAACGAAAATCCGGTGTAGGCGTCATGTGTCTTCACTGATTATCCTGTTTGGACAGCACAGGCTAATCTGGGACGACGCTTTACGCACATGTATAATATTAGTCCCGTTTTCCAGAACGCGGCTCTTGTCTTTCGACTTTGACATTTTATCACATTTAAGTTTGATCAACATATCGATAAGCGTACCTTCAGCGGACAGTCAGCAATTAGGTGATCGGTTGACTTGCAGTTATGACACCTCTTTGGCAATGGTCCAAAAGGACACTTAGCAGCAATGTGGTTTCCAAAGTCACCGCAGTTATAACATCTGAAAATTATATATGATAGCTATTGATTGGATGACTAACATGACTAAGTGTATGTTGCCTTACCCTTTATACATGTAGATAATTTAAGAAAATATATGTTACCTGTTCATATAATTATTAAATAGTCATTTCCTGTTTGATACGATAACTACAGTAGAAATAAAACACATTAGGTCAGAGGGCTACATGTACTAATTGTGATTAATAACCAATTAAAGTAATCGAAAGGATCATTATGTCAAACCTTATTTTCCTGAACTTCTTCCTGGACATAGGACGCCTATCGGACCCCCTACATTCGATCCCAGACGGACCGGATACTAACGTCGCCTCAACTCCCTTATCCGACGGCACACTTTCAAACTCGACCTCTTCCCCATCGGCAAGGCTTCGGAAACCATTTTTGTGAATGACAGACTGAAAATTCAGTTGATATGTTTACGGTTTTTGAACTCTTATACGACATTTTGATTTTCTGTACTATTTCCTCTCATATGTCCTATTGCCATGGTATTCGGCATCAAACTATTAAAGTTTAAGAATAAATTACCAAATAATTAAAGATTCTTAGACATTCCAAGTTGCCAACCCTCAATCTTTTTCAACACTCTTTTTCACAACCTTTTTTTCCTACAAAATTCACTATAATGAAGCTAAATATTGATAACGCAAGCCTTTTTAGTACATATTTATTAATAAATACCTCATGTAAACATTCATTATAGCAAATGATGACAAAACAAGATGTATAAAGAAAATATAAGCACACAGAGAAAAATACCTCAATAATTTTCTCTGATATTTATTTGATCGAACAGAAATTATACTTTTTAGTTGCACCGTACACATTTTAGGTTCTAGCTTCACTTTCAAGGGTACCCACATTTGCACAAATGAATTTGCCGTTAAAATGCTGAAATATCCATTTCATATGTTACTTAAATTGATTTAAAATATTGAATTTTTATACACAGTTCAGAAAGTAATTTATCACCCAAAACCTTGGAATTTAAAACGCTCTTTATAATGTATAAGACAGGGGAATTTCGTGGACCTTTTCACTCTTTGTCATTTTTTAAAACGTCATGTTATGTATTTATAAACATCACTTTACTGTTTAGAAAATCCTTAACTAAGCATATAGCAAGAGAAACAGGAGGGCCAAGATGGCCCTAGTTCGCTCACCTGAGAAGAGTCGGTTCATTCAATCTTTACCAAACGTCAAACTTGACCTAGATATTGTCCAGACAAACATCCTGGTCAAGTTTCATCATTATTGAACCAAAACTCTGGCATATGGAGTGATTTTGTTTTTGTAAGATTTGACCAGGTGACCTATATTTTGAGTTGACCCCCCTTACCAAACATCAAACTTTGCATACAAAAATAAATATTATGACCAAGATTCATAAAATCTGAAACAAAATTGTGACCTCTAGAGTGTTTACAAGGATTTTGTATAATATAATGAAAATTTGGACAATCTAAAGGCAATAATTAAGGCATTAATTATGTGATATATATAAAACCAATCTTTTCACCAAGTTTCATGATGATTGGGCAAAAAATGTGACTTCTAGAGTGTTTACCATATAAATATGAGAAAACTGCCCCCCCCCCTCCCCCCCCCCCCGGCAGCCATGTTATTCAACTGACCGGAACCATTTTTGAACTCAACTCTCATATCAAGGAAACAAATGTTCTGAACAAATTTCATGAAAATTGGGCCAAAAATGTGACTTCTAGAGTGTTCACATGTTTTCACTATATACATATAGAGAACAAGATGTGTTTGTGAAACACTATGTCCCCGTATATGACGTTTGACCTTGAAGGATGACCTTGACCTTGACCCTTCCCCACTCAAAATGTGCAGCTCCATAAGATACATGTCAAATATAAAATTGCTAGCTTCAATATTGTAGAAGTGACATTACATGAGCAATTTTGACCAATATATTTGACCTTGAAGGATAACCTTGACATTGACCTTTCATCACTCAAAATGTGCAGCACCATGAGATACACATGCATGCCAAATATCAAGTTGCTATCTTCAATATTGCAAAAGTACTCATCAAATGAGCGATTTTGGCCACATATATTTGACCTCTGACCTTGAAGGATGACCTTGACCTTGACCTTTCACCACTCAAAATTTGCAGCTCCATGAGATACACATGCATGCCAAATATCAAGTTGCTTTCTTGAATATTGAAATATTGCAAAAGTGTACATTAAATGAGCGATTTTGACCCATATATTTGACCTTTGACCTTGAAGGATGACCTTGACCTTTCACCACTCAAAATGTGCAGCTCCATGAGATGCATATGCATGCCAAATATCAAGTTGCTATCTTCAATATTGCAAAAGTTATTGCAAATGTTAAAGTTGGCGCAAACCAACAGACCAACCAACCAACAGACCAACAGACAGGGCAAAAACAATATGTCCCCAACTACTATAGTGGGAGACATAAAAATGCCCCGCCCACTGGCGGCCATGTTTTTTCACCGATCTGGACCATTTTCAAACTCGTCCGAGATATCAATAAAACCAATGTTTTGACCAACTTTCATGATGATTGGGCAAAAATTGTGACTACTAGAGTGTTGATAAGGTTTCTCTATAGCCAAATTAGGAAAACTGCCCCCCCCCCCCGGCAGCCATATTATTCAACTGACCGGAACCATTTTCGAACTCAACTCTCATATCAATGAAATAATTGTGTTGACCAAATTTCATTAAAATTGGGCCAAAAATGTGACTTCTAGAGTGTTCACATGTTTTCGCTATATACATATAGAGAAAAATGCCCCGCCCACTGGCGGCCATGTTTTTTCACCGATCTGGACCATTTTCGAACTCGTCCGAGATATCAATAAAACCAATGTTTGACCTACTTTCATGATGATTGGGCAAAAATTGTGACTTCTAGAGTGTTTACAAGGTTTCTCTATAGCCAAATAAGGAAAACTGCCCCCCCCCCGGCAGCCATGTTATTCAACGGACCGGAACCATTTTCGAACTCAACTCTCATATCAGGGAAACAAACGTTCTGACAAAATTTCATGAAAATTGGGCCAAAAATGTGACTTCTAGAGTGTTCACATGTTTTTACTATATACATATAGAGAAAAAAGCCCCGCCCACTGGCGGCCATGTTTTTTCACCGATCTGGACCATTTTCGAACTCGTCCGAGATATCAATAAAACCAATGTTTTTACCATCTTTTATGATGATTGGGCAAAAATTGTGACTTCTAGAGTGTTTACAAGGTTTCTCTATAGCCAAATAAGGAAAACTGCACCCCCACTCCCCAGCAGCCATGTTATTCAACTGACCAGAACCATTTTCGAACTCAACTCTCATATCAAGGATACAAATGTTCTGACCAAATTTCATGAAAATTGGGCCATAAATGTGACTTCTAGAGTGTTCACATGTTTTCACTATATACATATAGAGAAAAATGCCCCGCCCACTGGCGGTCATGTTTTTTCACCGATCTGGACCATTTTTGAACTCGTCCGAGATATCAATAAAACCAATGTTTTGACTAACTGTCATGATTATTGGGCAAAAATTGTGACTTCTAGAGTGTTTACAACGTTTCTCTATAGCCAAATAAGAAAAACTGCCCCGCCCACTGGCGGCCATGTTTTTCAACGGACCGGAACCACTTTTGAACTCAACCAAAATATCATTAACACAAACATTTTGACAAAGTAACATGAAGATTGGGCATGAAATGTGACTTCTACAGTATTTACAAGTTTTTTCTTTTTTTTTACCTAGTGACCTAGTTCTTGACCCGGTACGACCCAGTTTCGAACTCGACCGAGATTTCATTGGGAAAAAGCTTCTGACCAAGTTTCATGAAGATCGGACAATAAATATGGCCTCTAGAGTGTTTGCGAACATATGTGGACGGACGACGGACGGACGGACGGACGACGGACAAAGACCGGTCACAAAAGCTCACCTGAGCAATCAGGTGAGCTAAAAACGTTTGTAACAATATTTTGTCTCTTACGAGAATCGAACTCTAGACTTTAGAGTGCAAAAGCGTTAGTGGTTGATAATTACAGACGTTTTAGTAAATGTGCTATTTATATGGTTTTGGTTAGGGGTTTGACAATTGTCTAAATAAACAATAACATTATCAATAGATGTGAGCCTATGACTGAGAAACTGCGATATGACATCATTTTAAGGTTGCTAAAGATACCCGAATATTTTCCTTCTGTTAAACAAATGATTTTGATGACAATATAATAATTTTAAAATTTCTAGATAAAAGTTCATACATCTTATTACAGGAGACAAGAAAACTCTGATCCTTGCTCTGAGAAAACGTCGTTAGACCGGATTTTCGTTCTTGAAAAAGAAGACTTCATTTAAACAAAAAATACCATATAATTTACAAACGGAAAGTGTCCTCCCTGATTAGCCTATGCGGACTGCACAGGCTAATCTGGAACGACACTTTACGCACACGCACAATGCCCCGTTTAGCTTGAACGCGGCTAAAAACTCTCCCCTGCCACGTTTAATTCTAATTTACGATGACCAACGTGTGAAGTCGAGACTGCTAGCCAATCGATGGATGCAATTCAGTCCAATCTAGCAGCTTTAAGTGTGACGGTTTGCGCAGGACATGCGCCCAGACGCATCGATTGCCAAGAACATGTTTCTGACCAGCGATGGACGAATCAATAGTGAACGAATTGGTAGTGAATGTAATTTCCTCTGAACTTAGACATTAAGTTTTATTTGCCCTAGAAATGGCATGCAAATCCTTGGTATGTGCAAACGATACCAACGATGTTAATGAACCGAATTCACAAGCATGCACATGTGTTAGGCCGTACATTCGGCCTTAAAGAATTCGTCGAGGGTTTCTTTTGTTACATATTGTGATAAACTTGTAGTATGTTAGAGTGTTTAAATAATTTGTTATTCAGAACGATCATCTAGTAACGTGTTTTACGTGTTGAACCATTGCATCCTCTAGTTTACGTTTCATAATCATTCGTCATGTTTTTATTAATTTGATAAAGAACAACTATATTTTCAATATTCTCTGTATTTAATACCATTGCAGTACTCTAATAATGCATATACATTTATTCAAAATAATAATCTCTTTAATTCACTTTAAAAGCTTTATACAAAATATAATTGTTACATTATGATTTTTTTAATACTTGAAAACATGTCAGTAGTGTATATCTTACACTTGGTTAACCCATTTATGCCTAGCGTCAAGAAAAAAGGCCTTGGCAAACAGCGTAGACCCAGATGAGACGCCGCATGATGCGGCGTCTCATCAGGGTCTGCGCTGTTTGCTTAAATGAATTTCTGTAAGAAATATTCTAAACATAGAAATAAATATTTTAGACATTCCTAATTTTTGAAATAAATTGATCCAATTTTGAAGGATGGGAAAGTCCATTAGGCATAAATGGGTTAATTTTTACAGCATGATGAGCTGATAGGTATCGCATATGAGTTTACGTTCGTCTGGAATACCAATTGTTATGACATAAAACTGCTAAAATTTGCAGCACATAATGGCAATCCCATTGTGACTAAAAATAAAGGAATGCAACTCCTCGGGTCTTGCACATGGATTGTTAACATATTTATGTATTTAAGCTTCTGTCCACATGTGCTTTTCATTGCGAGATTTCCTGAATTTTTAGACTGGCACCAAAGTTAAAGCATACATCAGGTATAAACTGGTCTTAAGCAATCTCTATGCAGTGATTTAATACAATCTATACCGTCGAGCAAACCACATAATTATGATAGTTCAAAATCTTATATTTATTTTTTTTAAAGTGTGCATTTAAAAGCAGTTATTTTATGTCCCTTTCGCATTATTCACTGCATGCAATAAATTTATCGAATTATGAAAAACCTTGAATCTAATATATATGGGATAAAAAGAAGACTAAAAGGTGAGAAAAGAGGAAAACTATACAAAGACATCATGGCGATGCACATAAGTGTAACCGTTCGATTCAATTCATTTTTGTCTTTCCTTTATTTCAGATTGTGCAAGCCTTGTATCAATTTGGTTACTTCTAAGAAAATAAATCCCTCCAAGTTCTGAATGGCATAACACAGGGCAGGGTTTCGGAACTGATATTTCGAGACACGCCCAGTATGATATTTAAAGCAACCCAAAACTTCTTCTTTCAACCTAGCCTGTTCAACCTGTTCGGAATTTCTAAGAAATCTGATTACACTATGATGTGGTGTCATAACAGACAGTTCAGGGAGCAGGATCAAGTGACTTTGTTGGGTTCACAATTGACCGTTTCAAGATGTTAAGACACCGGTGAGTGTTGCTTTTTTTCAAATATCTTTTTAAAACAATTTTTCTTAACCATTTCAACTAGTGCATATAAGACAGGTTATGCTGCTTATTTCAAAGTGAAATACATCAGAAATACTTAATTTAAACAGCCTTTGTTCTTGGCCAAACATTCGATGTGTACAGCATATATGTACATGGTTATGCTGCACTCATCGTGACATTTTGGCACCGATTTCAGACGTATTTATGGATTTATTTTTACATTTTAAGATATCGACACAAACTGCAGGAAAAACTGTCGTTAATGCACAAAAGATTTTTGCAAATGTATTTCAATAACTTGATATATGTGCAAAATGAAGTGTTTGCATTCTGTCCATGCCGTGAGTAAACTCCATGTTAACCCCGTTGATCTTGCACCCTTAGATAACTGATGAAATATAACTGGATATATAGGATCTGGCACGAGTTGTTATATCACACCATATTTTATTAAACGAGTTCAGGAATTTTGTTAGTAAGCGAGCCTTTGGCGAGCTTACTAACGAATTTCCTGGACGAGTTTTATAAAATATGGTATGAAATGACAACGAATGTCAGATCATTTTATCACATGTTTTTAAATGAGCTAATAATATAAATATTTACGCAAACATGATGATAAATTCCGAATGTTGTTTACATTTCGTGACGTCATTTCAGCAAAATAACAAAATGCGATTGGTCAATCGAACGAAAATAACCCAATGAAAACGCTTAATAAGTATATTACACATGTGTACGATAAAAATATTCGTAATGGTTATATTACATGGGAAACAGGGTATGGCATATGATAAAAAACAATTCTTATGATCGTATCGGTTTTTTTCAATCATACAATTGTTAGCGACCAGTCTATAACATGCAGCCTCAGCGAATTATAGTATTCTTGGATCTTTTCTGCAGAATCATTTCAACATAAAGATTGTATCACAGCATGTGATTGTACCATACATGCTTCAAAAGTACTTAAAATTTATATCTGGTAAGACGATGAATTTCATTCATAGAAAAACTGGAACAGTTTGTTACGGGTTCAAAGAGTGTATCACTTGTAGTTAAGTTGGGGCCTGTATTTTAAAACTTTGAAGCAAAACATATGATCTTCGCCTTAAGTTAAGTATCGTTTCTTTAGAACAATGTTTACTTATCGTAATATTTGAGAATTTATTACTTGGCAATAATTAATTTGTTTGGAACAATGTTTACTTATTGTCACATTTGAGAAGTTATAACTTGGCAATAGTTAATTTGTTTGGAACAATGTTTACTTATTGTCACATTTGAGAAGTTATAACTTGGATATAGTTAATTTGTTTGGAACAATGTTTACCTATCATCATATTTGAGAATTGATAACTTAGCAATACTAAATTTGTTTGAACAATGTTTAATTATCGTCTCATTTAAAAATGAACAACGTGGCAATACTTAACTCTTATGTTACTCTTACACTTTTAACAAGATGTGTTTGTGAAACACAATGTCCCCCTATATGACGTTTGACCTTGAAGGATGACCTTGACCTTGTGAAGGATGACCTTGACCTTGACCTTTCACCACTGAAAATGTGCAGCTCCATGAGATTCACATGCATGCCAAATATCAAGTTGCTATCTTCAATATTGCAAAAGTTTTCATTAAATAAGTGATTTGGGCCACATATATTTGACCTCTGACCTTGAAGGATGACCTTGACCTTGACCTTTCACCACTCAAAATGTGCAGCTCCATGAGATGCACATGCATGCCAAATATCAAGTTGCTATCTTCAATATTGCAAAAGTATTCATAAAATAAGCGATTTGGGCCACATATATTTGACCTCTGACCTTAAAGGATGACCTTGACCTTGACCTTTTACCACTCAAAATGTGCAGCTCCATGAGATACACATGCATGCCAAATATCAAATTGCTATCTTCAATATTGCAAAAGTATTCATAAAATGAGCGATTTTGGCCACATACACATGCATGCCAAATATGAAGTTGCTATCTTCAATATAGCAAAAGTTATTGCAAAATGTTAAAGTTGGCGCAAACAGACCAACAGACCAACAGACAGACCAACAGACCAACAGACAGACAGACAGGGCAAAAACAATATGTCCCCCACTACTATAGTGGGGGACATAAAAATAGCTACATAAAATAAGGTACATAAAACAATCAAAGTTGGTTTCATATGTACCAGGGCGTTAATTGTATAGTTATTTTCAAGGACTGGTCGATCAAAGATAACTAAATCAAATTGTCATGGGGACGAATTCGTATCCCACTATCGCGTGCAAGAGAAAGATAGTGAATAACTGACCGGGGTCTTCTTTATCGAAAATTGAATGTCCAAAGAAATCTGCGGGTACCATTAACCAGTTGTTTACGACTGGAAAATCACCGGATGTAAGGACAACATCTTATATGTGGACTCCCAACAGGATAAACGGCGATTAATATCAAATACAAGCGTCAAAGAACGAGTTCCATTTATAATTAATGGCAATAAATCTTGCACAAAGTAGGGCTTTTATTTTCTATCTACGGTTGGTTAAAGTAGTGGTTACCATGTTGGCGTCACGCCTTCGAGTCTGCCCTTTTGTAACCCTTTGACCAGAACGGATATAAAGCATGGAACAAGTGAATGTTGGTGCGAACGGACACGTTACGAATTAGACACGTTATTCGCTTCCCCACGGTGCTGTAAAACCTTTCCCTTTCGTTAATGTCTACTGATGAATCGGACCAGCTGCTACCGTATGATGAAGAAAAGGCGGAAACGTTAGCCTCTCTCTGGACAATCTGGGCTTAATGCATGTGCGTAAGTGCCGTCATATATAAGCCTGTGCAGTCCTCACAGGCTAATCAGGGACGACACGTTCCGCAAAAACTTGAATTTTGCTAAGTAGAGACTTCCTTTAAACGAAGATTACAATAAAAGCGGAGAGCGTCTACCCTGGCGACACTTTACGCGCATGCATTCAGCCATGTTTTCCCAGAGCTCAGATATTTGTTCAGTGTTTCATGCATAACTACCATTTCGCAGTCACATAGACCTGGAAAATTAAATTGAATTGTTTTTCTTCTTTCGAATACAAGGAATAAATTGATTATTGTTATGACGCGCGATGAATGCATCAGGTAATAATTACGAGTAAATGTAAAATTATGAAATTCACTTATTCATTACATATAAACAAACAGGAGGATGCATTGGCGCTTCACGTGACATCACTGTGGTTATAAATAAAACATTATTGTAATATATTTTAAGGTAACATTGAAAAATATACAATAATTAGTACTTTTAATAATTTGCAGTATTCAAACGTACTATTTCCATGGCGTAATCTTCAATCATTTATATGTCAGAATTTTATAATGAACATGTTATATGTAATTTATAATAAAATATAATAGTTTGGATGTTATGCATCGTATGCATGCACTACAGCGATTGTTAAGTCGTTGAATTCTACGTTTTGCACACAACACAAATCTTCCCATAAAAAAGCTAAATCAGTGCAAAGCCATTGTCACATCCACAGAAATGACGCCAGAGTTCAATATGACTCACTCGTGTGCATACTACGGCCAACGGACATACATGACATTTACATTTCTCCGGCCAAAGACAAACATTCCTTAATTACAATGTAGAACCAGCGGTGTTTGACAGTTTCGATTACCAGTTTTCCTCGGACAAAGACAGCCCCGATGAGATAATTTCTCTTTCTGATAAATCTATGGTATTGCTGTCCTCTAAAGCATCTCAAAAGCATACCAATCAGATATTCGCAAATTATTTCAAGTACACCACAATCTGCATGGAGATATTCGCCTCGTGCCATGTGGCCGACGAGAGCTGAGTAAACCCATTATGCATTGGTCATCTTCCCAGACCGTTGACATCGTGTTTGGGGACAGTTGGTCACGCGTCGGAGCTCATTAAGATGTCCCTTCTTTTGAATGGTATTAGCAGATGCTTGGATATTTGCAATTTGTTTCGGTCTCAATCTTCTAACACGATACAAAAAGCAATTAATTCCCTCTGTCACAACAGATGCAATTTGAACCAAACATTGGCACCCTGGACAACGCCGCTATGCAGCATTGCATTAAAAGGACATCAGATCAATGGAGGTGAATGGACTTTTTGTAATATTGTTCGAAATCCTTTGGACTTAATATTAACTTGATAATAATTAAAAGCTTGATGTTCGTGCAATATCCACGCCTAACCCTTTGAAGACGCTCGTCAATTCAAACGTCCTGCAACTTCCATATGTTCATTTTCAGTTTACACCGATAGTTCGTTTTATTTGAACAATATCATACTAAATAAAAGGTCCATTAGTGCAAAAGCTTATAATAAATAAATATACAATACGTTGAATATTTATATCAAAGGCTTTCTGTATGTATGTGAAGTTGATAAATCAATTAGCATTTGTCTGAATAAGACGACTTCGTAAAATATAACACGATTTTGATAAACTTTCCATCTAAACAATTCATGTGGTAATTTAATTCAGTACAGTTGAATATTCTTAAAGTTGTTTCTTTAAAAAAACTGGTTTCCTACTACAACAAACAATTGGCATTTCCATCCCTCCTGCTAAATAGGCTTTATGGTTTTTAACTGAACGAAAACGAACGTGTGGTTACTTAGTCACCGAGTTACAATCCCTTCACCTCATCTTGAGGATCTGTTTGCGGTTAACATGTTTGCGGTAATCACTCAAATTTGTTCATAAACTATTTCAGTTACGGGCTGTTCATACTTGCTGCAATTAGGAACCGTGTTTTATTTCTGCCAAGCAGTGATGAAATACCTTCCTCCTACAGTTCTATAAATTAAACTGTTTAGTTTACAATCGAGTTCTTAATTTAAACAAGAGGTGTTTGTATACATGCATCCCCCCATATGGGCTGTCAGTTGTAGTGGCAGCCATTCTGTGAATACGTTTTTTGTCACTGTGACCTTGACCTTTGACCTAGTGACCTGAAAATCAATAGGGGTCATCTGCCAGTCATGATCAATGTACATATAAAGTTTCATGATCCTAGGCGTAAGCCTTCTTGAGTTATCATCCGGAAACCGTTTTACTATTTCAAGTCACTGTGACCTTGGCCTTTGACCTAGTGACCTGAAAATCAATAGGGGTCATCTGCCAGTTGTTATCAATGTACCTATGAAGTTTCATGATCCTAGGCTTTAGCATTCTTGAGTTATCATCCTGAAACCATTTTACTGTTTCGAGTCACTGTGACCTTGACCTTTGACCTAGTGACCTGAAAATCATAAGGGGTCATCTGCCAGTCATGGTCAATGTACCTATGAAGTTTCATGATCCTAGGCCTAAGCGTTCTTGAGTTATCATCCTGAAACCATCTGGTGGACGGACCGACAGACATAAAAAGTTATCAAACTTTAACCAAGGTTAAAGTTTTTCATCCGGAAACCATTTTACTATTTCAAGTCACTGTGACCTTCACCTTTGACCTAGTGACCTGAAAATCACTAGGGGTCATCTGCCAGTCATGATCAATATACCTATGAAGTATCATGATCCTAGGCGTAAGCATTCTTGAGTTATCATCCGGAAACCATTTTACTGTTTCGAGTCACTGTGACCTTGACCTTTGACTTAGTGACCTGAAAATCGATAGGGGTCATCTGCCAGTCATGATCAATGTTCCTCTGAAGTTTCATGATCCTAGGCGTAAGCATTTTTTAGTTATCATCCGGAAACCATTTTACTATGTCGAGTCAATGTGACCTTGACCTTTGACCTTGTGACCTGAAAATCAATAGGGGTCATCTGCCAGTCAGGATCAATGTACCTATGAAGTTTCATGATCCTAGGCTTTAGCATTCTTGAGTTATCATCATGAAACCGTTTTACTGTTTCAAGTCACTGTGACCTTGACCTTTGACCTAGTGACCTGAAAATCAATAGGGGTCATCTGCAAGTCATGATCAATGTACCTATGAAGTTTCATGATCCTAGGCGTAAGCGATCTTGAGTTATCATCCGGAAACCATTCGGTGGACGGACCGACGCACCGACCGACGGACGGACCGACCGACATGTGCAAAACAATATACCCCCTCTTCTTCGAAGGTGGGCATAAAAATGATTTCATTTGCATTCCTTTCATAAATATTTACTATATAATCGATTTCTAAAATTAACAAATGAATTATACCAGGATGTTGGAACACAACGGTATAGACGGCTTACGCATCCATGAAGATACTAACTGTTAAAGGTAGGACATAAGTAACACAAATACCTTTCTAGTGTAAGTGAGCGATTAACGTTGTGAACAGCACAACATGACTTTAAACGCTTAGTTATCTAAGCACGTAACTTGTCATAAGTAATAAACTCATGTGTATTGGTGTTGTTTTTGTTGTTTTAAATAATATGTTGAAAATTATTAATCAATTTAAAATTTATAAGTGGAACTTAAATGTCTAATAGAATATCACTACCATTTATTATTTTAGTTTCATACGTCATCGACGCAAATCACATTCGAAGTAATTACAGTAGATTGGTATGCTTTGTATATAAAATATAGTTTCCTGGACTCGAGAGATAACATTAAATTTATTTCGACAATATGTGTCTTGTTCTGAGAAAACTGGGCATAATGCATGTGCGTAAAGTGTCGTCACAGATTAGCCTGTGCAGTCCGCACAGGCTAATCAGGGATGACACTTTCCGCTTTTATGACATTTTCCGTTTAAATGATGTCTCTTTTTAGCAAAAATCCAATTTAGGCGGAAAGTGTCGTATTTCAATATAATTCAAATATCTTTGACCACAGGCACATGAACTGTTATAACAAATGAGCCGCGTTCTGGGAAAATGAGGCTTAATGCATGTGCGTAAAGTGTCGCCTTATATAAGCATGTGCAGTCCACGAAGGCAATTTGAGACGACGGACACTTTCCACTTTTGTGTTGTTGTTTTTTTTAAAGAAAGTCTCTTCAAAAAGAAAATACAGTCTATGCGGAACTTGTCGTCCCTGATTAGCCCGTGCGAACTGCAAAGGCTAATCTGCGACGACTGTAAAGGCACATACATTAAGCCAACTTGTCCCTGAACAAGGCTAATTTCACGTCAGTTTCGATCACAGGCTCCTATATAGTCTTGATAATGCATAATTAGTTACATCGGGTTTGCCCACGACTAACCTGATGTACAAACACGTCCTGGCCGCCATCGTCCGGCGTGACGAAGCCCCAGCCCTTGGCCACGTTGAACCACTTACACTTGCCTCTCCGCCTGCCTCCACCTGCAATCACGAATACAGGTGATTTAACGAATAAGCGTAAATTGTCGTCCCAGATTAGCCTGTGCAGTTCGCACAGGCTAATCAAGGACGACACTTTCTGCTTTTATGGTATTTTTCGTTTACATAATCTGAATGTCTCCTCTATGCAAAAAATCCAGTTTAGGCGGAAAGTCCGCACTGGCTAATCAGGGACGACTCTTTCCGCCCATGCATAAACCGCCCTTTCACAGAGCACGGCTCAACTATAAGCAATATAAAGAAACACCACGGCGATTACGTAGCATATATGATTCACGTTCGTCTAGCTACCAGAAGGTCCAACGTTTTTAAACGCCAAGAAATAAATAATATAAACGGACTCGAGCTCAGCAAGCCTTCACAAAATGTGTTAACAATATTTTAGATAACATAATGTTTAAAAAAAACTTATTCATAACAATCTTGTCATATAACACCCGTACAGTCGTCTTCAAAAATATTTTAACGGACTAGTTTATGGGAAGGTTAAATTACAATTAACCCATTTATGACTAGCGTCCTAAAAAAAGGACATTGTAAACAGCGTAGACCCAGATGAGACGCCACATAATGCGGCGTCTCATCTGGGTCTGCGCTGTTTGCTTAAAAGGAATTTCTTTATGAAATATTCTAAAAATAGAAATAAATATACTAGACATCCCTAATTTTGGAAATAAATTGATCCAATATAGAAGGATGGGAGAGTCCACTAGGCATAAATGGGTTAAAAAAGACTGTATGCATTACATTCAAACAAGCAAAATAATAATCATGACTTACAAATATGCTAACAAAATATGTTCGTTTATTAAAAATATTCAATCAAAATATAAGTCAATCATTTGTAACGCGTTTCGTCGAAAATTCTAAAACATGCATTGCCGACAGTTTTACTCACAACTTCAGTCTGCGTGGTGCAATGGCAGCGCGTTAGAACTTTTTTGTTGGATAGGTCCTGAGTTCGACACGAGGATTGGCACATCTGTTTTTGATTTTTTTTCCGGGTTATCATAATTATTTCAAACTATTCCAAATGTAACAGATTTGTAATTAAATTCATTTAAGGACAGGTGCATGAGAAAACGAAAATCTGCGAAAAACTCCCATTAATTCATACGGAAACACTACTTTAACACCATGTTAGGTCACTATCACAACTCGAAGTTATGTACGTAATATTATGACAGAATAAAACATGCTCTCTCATCGTAATTTTACGATGTTATGTTACGGTATAAATAATATATACATTACAAATATGCATAATCGTGAACTATACATTCAAATATAAATTTTTAACAGGTACAAAGTGAAAACAATGTAAATGTATGGGTATATTTAAGAAACATTTATTTAAGGCGCGATTTAACCATTCTGCATGTAATAACTCTTAAACACGTATTCATTCTATATACTATTATGAATGCACTAAAAATCATTTAGTAAGGATGTTTATTGTTATCATAATCTTGGAAAATATTGTAATTTTCATAACTATTAAATGTTGTTATATTGGTCCAGTTTAGAGTACAATAATACACGTTGGAATACAAAGAAAATATCAGTTTATATAAATCGACATATTATTATTTATAAGATTCTATTGTTGAGTTTTTATCACAATCTACATAATCATCTTTTAAGGTATTTTAACTAACACATTTTTTTAATCGTTCGAATCACAAATGTATTTATTATTTCAGATTTACACCAAGGTTACTTCCCGCATTCAATTGATATATATAATAAGCACTGTGTTTTTAATTATTTAATATATTTATATTATATTATTTATATATCACTTAATTGATACTATTATTTAAAATATATATTAAGATTCCAAAAATAATTTTTTTGCTTAAACATGCTTTGATATACGCTAAAATTTATATTATATCATGGCATAAAATATGTAATTCAAAGACGCGACAATTTAAATATGGGATCATGAAATTAATTTACATTACCACATATGTTTCTCTATTCAACCAGAGTCACTAAGGAACACATGTCATCCAACAATAATTTCGTATCTAAAGTGAAAGGTGACAGGGTATTATCAAAGAGACCTTAGACCAGAGAAAAGCCAAAAGATACCAAAAGAAGTCAAAGAAAATGTAGTGACGGCTCGGTAATTACCGGTAGCGGGTAACGACTATGGCGTAAATTGAGCACGGGGAAAATGTTGTGTAATTATACGGATGCGGATTGTATTTTGATATGGAATTAGCGCGCAGGGTGCCGCCATCTGACATTTTTAATTTACATATGTGACCTTTCCATTTCTATTTTCTTCGGGCAGTTTTAATGTCTTCAAAAACAAATGTTACGTTATTGCAGGACATTCAATGGAAAATACTTTTTATAGTCGTTACGTCATATAATTAAACTTGAAATATTGATTGAGTTTGTCCGTTCGTCTCAAAAGTATACTTATCGGCACATAATTGTCCCTTATTGAAATGAAATGTCCTTATACTATAAAACACTACACACGATACATACATACATACGATGTTTTACCAGCTATATATGGCGGAATAATCCAAGATTGTATAACACCAAACGACGCTGAAACCATACTTTCTTATGCTAAAACGAAAACGCATAAAGTCACAACCGATGCCGTATTTTTTCCTTTATTTTTGACAAAACATAATTAACATTCCAAAAATGTACGGTACAGTACTTCATTTGCATTTATAATTACATTTTATAATTATTTTTTTAGTTTTTCTACTTTCTCTCTAGTTTTTGTACGTTATTGAGGACACCAATATCAGGCCACGCCTTCGTAGAAACAAACGCTGACGACACCGACTGATTATGCATATGGGCGGCGTTACAAAATATTCCGATCAATAGTCGGTTGATTAACATAATTTTCTCGCATAAAATAGACGCACCCAGCGGAATGGATTAGTATAACTTCTACGAAATTCGAATCGATGATTTCCTAGAGTTCAGTGTTAATCAATAAATGCTTGTATACGTGCATGTTAATGCTCAACACAGCGACGTTTATAGACTGAAAATGGAGGCTAGAGCCATTTATATAGGATTCCACACTATTATATATCAAAGCCATGACTATTAATATATATACCATTGCGTAAATAAGTACTTATTTTCATAAAGCACATAATTCTTTATCCAATATATACATATCATATATATAACCGACAAAATGTTGTAACAATATTTAAGTTTTTGGAGACGATTTGTCATGATAACAGTTACCTGTACTGATATTAAAAATACACATATGATGAATATTATTAAAATATAAATCAGGTCGTTAAATAATTTGTAACATTCAAACATACACTACTACTTGATACTTTATATAATTATTATTTTAGTTCAGCTTAAAGTCTTACATATTATCTTTGGCTTCTTTTGGAGTGGAAAAAGACGATGTGAAAATTGATATGGAAACATAAACATAAAGTTTTTTATGTTTACGCGAATTCCGAGCTATTTTGTACGAGAACATAAGGCTAACATCGTCAGGCAATATCGTTCATTTACAAAGAAGTTTAATATCGCCGTCTAGAGCCATACAAGAGGCGAAAATATTAAGTTGACCTCAGTACCCTGATAATGCATTTGTTTGGCAGGCGACACAAAGTGCGTGGACTCGAGCTGTGCGGCCAGCATGCCAATCCCGTGCATGTCATACGGCAGCACAGTGTTCATGACGGGGATGTGAAAGCCGGCGTTAGTGTTGCTTGCTATTTCTCCCGTTGTAGTTCTGGACGGGCATTATCTGCATGCTCAACATGGATAGGATTGCCGGGTATTCCTTTTCTTCCTGTAGTTTTAATTCTGTAGAACACTTAGGGCACTTTGTGTAAGCGACCCAATAACGTTTTGAAAAGATTCAAGAATATCGAAGCCAGAAGTGTTAATATTAATTGTATCTATTTTGATCTACGCCCATTGACTCTCACGTGATCTATTGGTCGAAAAAAAATTGAATTCCACGTTTTGTTTTCATAAGATTGTTTCAAGTTTTCCAAAATGTAACGCTCCAAACGCTACTTTATTTAAAATTTCTAGTATACACAATTTGTTTATATGAATATTATTGCATAACTGTATTGTAACACTGTCACTGTATTACATCTCAGTTCACTCCAAGTATCCATAAACTTTCAGACTTGGCATGGAATAAAATCCTCAAGTCAAGATTTGAAAATCACTAAATGTTAACCACAAATTGACACCAACAGGCATGAAACTGCTATGAAGCAACAGTCGTTGAAACAGATCTCAGATGCAGGGAAGGGGTTCGTCAGGTCAGTGGATACAAACAGAAGCTTTACAGTCATCGCTGGGTCATGACCTGGCCACGGTGACCTTTCACTATTCTACTACCGTGGCGTCGGTGCGCAGTAACACCATTACGACTTCGTTGATTGAAATGCGGGGTCACGAAGGGTCAACTTCAACATTTCAAACGGCAATTGCATTCAAAAAACATCTCGGAATACGGGTTAGAAAAAAGTCAAAGTCATTGAATCTGTCGCGGCACCTTTATAGGACATGATTTATTGCCACCTAATATAAAGGATGTTTCAAATGTTATAAAATACGGCGTATACATTTCGAGCATGAGAAATTGCCAGTGACGTTTCAATAAAAGTTTCCTTTCGATGATATTATGGTCCGGAGTGTATGATCAACCGTTATATAATGGCATATGTACTTCTTTCATATATAATCTGAGACTTAACCACGTTGGTATTGGCTATATATTGTCATTCAATGTATGCGTGTCGTTGTTGTTGCTTGCATAAACATAGCAAATATTTGTACCGCCCAGGTTAAATTTTATACAAAAAAAAACTGAATTATCATCAAAGCTTAATGAAATAAGGCATAAGTACACAAGACATCCGGATTTTAATTTAATAAATCATTAGAAGTAAAAGAAAAAATATGCGAACAACTGTGGCAGCGTTTCGAGCAATCATGAAGCTGTGTTGTTTATTTGTGTTTTTTGCGCTTTTGCTTTAATATGAGGATTATTAAAGACATTGCTTCGATGCAACAGAGACAAGTAATAGTCAGATGAGGCGACACTAAAGATACCCATATCTCACAATCCATATTCGACAAAGTGAATAGCTTAATTAAGATTGTGATAGGAATAAAATCAATTACAAGTGACGATAACACGGCTCAATTTTCAAACCCGAACGCTCCACATGGCCAAAGCGCTAGGCTAGTTCACTTTAAATAGCTTTTTGAAAAACTGCTAAACAGGCACCTGATTTCGAAAGGCCAGCTTTCCTCAAAACGTCTGACAGGTCCAATTGTGCTGCAAACAAAGAGAGCTGGCCGTTATTCCTTCAGAGAACCGAGAAACGCATAGTATCATAATACAACCCCATGGATTCGCAATGGCCAGTATTGATTTTCTCATGATTTTTCAACTGACCTTGATCAATCGTTCCAAGTTTGAACGCCAACAAAAAGTAAAATTCGTAGCAAAACATTATAAACAATTCATATAGATTAAACTGAGTTGGTGTCGGATGTACTTGGCCACGAAAGTGGCACCATACATTATCATAATTTATCATATTTATAGCGTGTTATTTCTAAGCTTGGTTTTGATGGATACTACTAATAATACATCGGTATGTATTGATTGTTTTAAAACTATCATGTTAACTTAAACTAAGTTTGAAAAATAAAAAATTAACTAACAATTGTACGGTGGTAATTATAAATTGCAATAAAGTAGCATTTATTGTAATATTACTGAAGAGTCAATGTTTATTGTTAAATGCAGACACATAGTATATGTTAATAAAAGAAACGTTATCAACACTAAACTTCAAAAATAAATTTAATAATAAAAATATTTTTTAATAATACTAATTAATACATCAATCCTAAATACTTGTCAATTAAAACAATACCTAATGCTTTTAATTTATCTCAACTTAACAAGGTAAAAGTATCATAATGCTGGAAAAAATATTTTAAAACTATGTTCATACTGGCATATAGTATCAATACATTTAACAAATAGATCACACTGATATCGCTCAAATTGGGCTAAGCATTATACATCATCTAAGAATACTTCTTGTTGTGAACTAACCAATTGCAAAAAAAAAATCATTTAATACTTATAGAATATTTTAATGTCAGGTATTTTAATAGATTTTACAAATTAGGAGTCAAAGGACCATGTGCTTAAAGTTTTAGGAGGTTAGATGAAATAATCAGGGGTAAAAATACCTTTGTGAAGAGTTATTTTGTGCAATATATTGGTCAAATATTCTGAATATATTGTTTTGTATATACTTAAATGAAATAAAATGTAAACAACACAAATTGTATGGTATACAATATATATTAGAATTTACTTCTTAGTCACATTTGCATCAAAATGACTCAAGGCAGATAATTTCAAATTAATTGCATTAAAAAGCAGGAATCTCCTGTCAATGGTTATCCCTGTTATGTATTCATTTATAATTATTACATATAAAAATGATATCAACAAGGACAAACCAACACGTACTAATAGCTTTGTGTACTATACACCGACTCCTTTTTTCATGTGTTGCTAAAAAACATACATGCATGGTTGTAAGATATATTTATAATATGCTCAATATGAAACTATGTTAATTTAGATTACAATAAATAACGCAATTGAGTTATTATAATTTAAAATATATCATTTATAAAGTATGATTGTGGTAGGGTGTTTATCATGGTCAGAATTTGATAAATAAATTTTCCTAAACTTTATAATTAACCAAGAACGATTCAATTGTGGTTGTATTGATTTTATCAAGGATTTGACAATTTTGTTAACATACAAAATGAAGTTATATTTCTGTTTATTTTAATATGTATATGTTTCGAAACTTCTTTTTGTGTTTTGGTGTAAAATTATGCTTTCTCTGAAAAAGCACCATTAATGTCAACCTTTCTAGAAATAATATCATAAATATTTTGATTTTCGAAACTACTTGTTGATAAGATAACGAACAAACTACTAGGAATTAATATATTTGGAGACTGATACTGATGCTGAATGGGAAGTATATAATGTTAAATAAAATCGGCTTATGTATGGTTATAATTAACAACGTCTGACATTATGTAAAAGTATACTATTTAATTATTCGCTTAAATTAAAATGTATTTCAATGTTTCCCTTCAACAAAATGAAATTTTATTTGTTTTACAATGCTGTGTGCATGAAACACATATGGGTCAATCGTGTACATAAAAACATTTTTCTGTGTGCAGAAACCACATATGGGTCAAGCGTGGACATTAAACAACATTAAGGATGTCTCAAAGTTTAGTGCATGCCAACAATGTCTTTCCATACCAATTTAACACATGGACCCAAACTACAACAAAATCTCCGTGTGTGCGCCATATTGGAAAAGCGTGTTGACAAGTTCCAGGCTTTGGCATCTCATTATGTCCGTATGTCTATTTTTCAGCCAATGGTCACTGGTCATGTGACTAGAATCGGCTGGAGAAACATGTACACACATTTTCATAACTACTATTGGACACTCCAGGACCAACGCGTTTGCTGTAATCACACCAACCGCGATTACATACAGCGCAGGGTGTTGAGAAGTAATACGAGACGAAAAACCCGGCTCTTGCAACAACTTCGTAGAAAAGACGTAAATAAACAATAATAATATCATCATGCAATAATAACAACAGGTCAACACGAACTAAACCAAACAGTTAACACCTACAGAAGCCTAGACGCAGCCCATGTGGCGATAGAAATGGTGCGGTATGTCCGTAGAAGAAAAATCCATGCATGACGGCGGTACACGGACACTTCACGGAGTCTTGCATGTCTCCACTGGGGCTCATTATCATAAGTAGCAACGGGCTGATGGAATTCTTGAGGAGAGGTAGTGTACGTGATTTGAAAGGTCGATGCTAAATATGAGTGTTCAATGTGGTTTGTTGTTTAGTTGGTTATGATTAATTTTGTACCAAATCTCAGTATGATCTGCTTCTTGTGATAAGCTAATGAAAATAATAGTCTTAACGAGTAGAGGTTTTTTTTAGAAATAAGTAAGAAATTAAAAATATGCCCAACACTATGTAACGATATATTCACAATATATGCCTGTGATTTTCAGATTGTTTTTAAACTCTCCATAAATTTTCAAATACATAAGCAATGATTGCCTTTTATTTTAAAAAAATTGTCCATTAATTTGCATTCAATGTATCAAGAATTGTGTCAATCAAATTGAGAAAGTTATTTTCAAATCCAAAGAGTGTTGAGTACAAGTAAACAATAATTTGTTAATAAAAGTCACAATGTGTACCGGCTACACCATTTATATTTGAGTATGTATTGTGTAATTTTGAAAGAGTACACAATCTCTTATTACTCTTATCCATAGCAATAGTAACAGCAAACACACTTTGTTTGTAATTCACATGGGATGTGCCACTTCAGCCAATAGTACCTTTGCAAGACTATTCAACATGTATTTTGGGTATGTAAGCATGAAAACATCAGTTAATAACAGAACTGTTTTCTGAATGCAATCATTTTTCAAACTTTCTAAAATGCCTTCCTTTATACTGAGCCATGAAAATACAAATGCACCCTTATACTTTGTTTTGATCCTGAGATTTATTTATAATTGTTAAACGAATCAAACTAGAAAAACTCTTTAAGCAGCAAAATCATACCTGTCCTTGCATTTCGATGACACAAATGAAATGAACTATATTAATTGTTTGCCATAAAGGAAATAATTGTAACTATTGTTACCTCTTTTCCAGAAGTTGTGAAATTTAGTAAGTATTGTTTTGTGGATTGTAAAAGCTATTGATGGTCCGTTGTATAAAGTATGTTTTAATAAGCACATATTGCTTTTCAACTCAGTAAGGTGTGGAGAGGGGTGCCCTCCGCCTTACACACCTATTAACGAGGAAAATAACTATATTTTGAACACTAAAATGAAATTAGGTTAATGTCAGCGGTATTAACCAGTGCAGTAAACGTTTATTCAATATATAATTTTACACATTAATATAAAATGGTATAGGTTTATACGATTAATTATTAACTATCATATTGCTCTGTGAAAAGGGGGCATAATGCCAGACACTTTACGCACATGCATTAAACCCCCTTTTCACAGAGCACGGCTCAAGCCATTTTGTGAAAGATAGTGCACTTCAGGATTGAATCTAAAACTATTTACTGTTCATGTTTAACGTGAAGTAACATTGATCGTAACATATTGTTGTGATAATCTTGATAACACGAGCCACAGTTTTCTTTGGTTGAATACTTAATTTAATATTTTATTTACTTAATGTTAATTTACCAAACAACATTGTTTTATTGATTTGATGGTATGTATTGCTATCTTGTTGTCGCCAATGGTATTTCTGTATTATTCTATTATTGTTTGAATAAACTAAATGTTTGGAATTTATGATTATGCAAGTATTTACACCCAAGTCCTCTCCTTTAAACAACGTTTTGTATTGAACTGTCAATTGATGCGTACTGTATGCAATTTGAGTGCATGGTTTTCCATTTTTAGATTGTATCTATTGTTTACTGCATTCGCAATAACTTACATGTAAATATTGAGTATACATTTAAGGAACAATGGATATGCATATACATGTATTTGTAAAACAAATTTTGTTCTGTTCTGTTCTGTAAAACAAATTGCAAAGGTATATGTGAATTTTAACAATGCAATTTGATTAGCGATATTGAATGAAGAATTTACAATATGTTGCAAAAATGATATGTCTTAACATAACATAATATGGGCCGTGCTCTGTTATGAGGGTGTTTTATGCATGTGCGTAAAGTGTCTTCCCAGATTAGCATGTGCAGACCGCACAGGCTAATCAGTGAAGACTCTTTCCGCCTAAACTGGCTTTTCGCTAAGAAGAGACTTTCTTCAAACAAAAAAATACAATAAAAGCGTAAAGTGTCGGCCTCGATTAGCCCTTTCGAACTGCACATGCTTATCTCGGACGACACTAAGCGCATATGCATTAAACACTTTTCTTAGAGCACGGTCCATATTTAATATAAAGCAAAACGCTTTGATGTAAAGGCTTAGTTTTGATTTATGAATGTGCATGGTTGGCGTAGGCAGTTTACTGACATGTACAAATAGGTCAATGACCCCAAATATCCTCAAAACCACATACCACGTGGGAACGCCGTTGTGCGCAACGAACATGTGAAAGCTCACTTTGTGTTTATAACAGACTACATGTATTTTGCTATAACAAAGGTTGCTGAAAACATCTATAACGTTTGGTCCCTTTTCTTTATGTTTTTTTTCTTAATCACATAAGTTGATTATGCTACATCAACAATAAATGTATTCGGGTAGACTGCAAAACCAATCAAGTAATATTCATATAATAGACTAAACGTTCAAAATCAAATAACAAATGTTGTAATATTTAATAAAGAATGCCGTAAACGGAACCGTTGTTTGTTCTGTTGCAATTGACATTATCCACAATGTTTTATATTATTCTACAAACTTTGCAGACGCCTAGATTAGCTCACACATTGACCACCAAACTCACATTAATTTCGACTTGTTCACAAACCAGCTCCTCATAATCTCACTTCTATCTCGTTACACTTGCATGAATTAATCGGGAAACGAGGTCAAACAGCTTAACGAGTTATGATCATGGTTTATCTAAAACTAGGTCATATGAGTTGCACGAATTTGCACGCATTTTGAAATTTCCGCCTCTATGTATTTGCAACCACTTGGCGTTGTGATAAATTTAACTTGCCAAAGACGTGGGCGCAATAATTCGGTCAACCACACAAACAAACTGAAATCCATTTTGATAAGATTTTCATGATAGAAATAAATATTGAGCAAAATTGAATTTAAATGGTAATTTCCCTACTGCGATATTGTCAAGCGATATAATGAAAACATTGAGAGGTTAACTGGTGCAAATTATTATTATTATTATTATTATTATTATTATCATATACATTTAATTGATAGTAAATTTTATCTACAACATAATAATTTGTCTCCCATGACTCTTAAGTCATTTCGATTAATCATTTGTTTTGTTAATTGATTTATTTGTTACGTTTTGGTATTGGGAACAATGACTAGGCCCTATTAAATCAAATGTGCAATAATAGCGCGTGTTTTATCTACACAAATAGATCACATCGGATAACATATAGTATATTCCATATGATATTTATAACTAATTCCAGAATGTGGTTTGACGATTCAAACATATCAAATGATATTATCAAACAAACAAAAACTGTTACTAATACAATATTATGCTGAAAGCCCATGCACATTCACAAGAGTGTAAAAATTATAATCTGAGCACACACACACAATTTACAAATATAAACATTAACCCAATGTGTTCATGCATGGCGTACTCTGGCGAGTATTTAAATAATAATAAAAATGGAAACCCAAAATAATATATATATATGCCAATCACGTATAAACTTTTAAACAGCATTACAGTGGCAATACATTTGTTAACTATTTTGGCAACACGTTCTTGATTATGTACCTTTATTTATATTTTTATTGTGATGTATGACTATTAATACTTGTTATTTTTGATGCTTTTATTTCCATTTTACACTGACTCTATCTGAGGCTTCCAGAATATATTCATGTGTTGGGTTTGTTAATAATTAAAAAATTAAACATATCACAACATGTTTGCCATCTATATATCATCATGTAAGTCGCATTTTGTTTCAACTGTTGAACAGCATAAAAACCGAATAACGTTTATTCCAAGCAATAAGCTGTTTCTACTCTACATCAATACATATGCTACTTATTTTCGGACTTAGTCAAGACATGGTTTGTGTTCTGAGCAATAATAAATTTCAGGTTAAGTAATACATTCCAGTTTATGTATTATATGTGGGCTAAAAAAACGCACACAAGCTCTATATTCCTATATTTGCTAAAACACGGATACTTCATTATATTAACAAAATTTGCACAATTGTAGTCGTTTCTTACAATAATCAAGCAATCATTCTGGTAATTTTCAAAACAATTGTCACACAATTGCAATATGTATCAGCTGCGTCATTTCATCCCAATTAACCCATTCATGCCTAGCGTCCTGAAAAAAAGGACATTGCAAACAGCGTAGACCAAGATGAGACGCCGCATAATGCGGCGTCTCATCTGGGTCTGCGCTGTTTGCTTAAAGGAATTTCAGTAAGTAATATTCTAAATATAGAAATAAATATACTAGACATCCCTAATTTTGGAAATAAACTGATCCAATGTAGAAGGATGGGCGAGTCCACTAGACATAAATGGGTTAATAGACAACTCATGTACTACTAAGGTGACTGACTCATTTGACCTCATTCTCATAAACGTATCAACCCAAGTACCGCATTTTGCGTCTTTACGACAACAACGAAAACAAAAGAAAGCATGTTCTAATATGTAACATTTCTAAGTAAGAAGCGCTAAACTTAGTATAAGACGTGTATTTCTTAATTGTTGATGATGAACGTGATATCCAAGCAGAACTGTCGTGTTACAAACAATTCGCATTTTAAAACAGTTGGATTACATAAAGTCAGTAAAGTTCAAACCTTGTCCTTGCATTCTTCATTCTGACTATGTTGTTATCGTTTAAACATACACTCCCGGGCAGCATTTATATTTTATCTTGCCTCCATTCAAAACACTGACCATCTGTATCACTCCCGTCCACACCACCTGAGTGAAATCGGTCTTACCTTTATTCTTTAAGATAAATTAAACGTTTAACGCACTCGTTTACGGCCCTGGTAATATTTTTACAACGTGTACATTCATAAATGCGGCCCTGGTGCCAGTATAACGAAAACATGTGTGTTTTACATAGCTCCACCCAATGTTGAATCACATTGCCGCATGTTATCCAATAGTTACAGATCTGGATTTAAATATCCAATGAGGCTTCACACTGTGTTTAATATAAAGTTCACAGCCACTCGTGTTGCTCAGATGCGCTTTACTACATAATAAACTGTTTAAAAACGTTGGCTCACATATGTAAATTGTGTGCCCGTAATATGTATCATTACGCATATTATCGGTATTGAGTAATCCAAAGTTGCACACAGTAATTTAATGCTGGAAACGAAAATAATCAATTTGCATATATATATATATATATATATATATATATATATATATATATATATATATATATTTGCGGAAATAACAGCAGAAAGAATTACCACGCGAAAAAAAAAGTTATTTCAGAAAATATTTGTAATATTTGTCACAATATTCTTAAGACGAAATATGTCCGTTTTTAATTACAATATAATCTTATTGCTATAAATATACTATTATTTTTTTTAATACGTGTCCAGTAAGCGTGTCATAAATTAGCAAATATGTAACATGATTTCAACCAAGATGCGTGGACAGAAACACATTGTTAAGGTATAGTCATCTGAGTGCGAGTATTTGAGTAAAACAGAACTATTTACTTTCGGTGTAATGACATTAAAATGGCCATGTTATAATGAAAGATGCATAAAATGTTGAACAACATTTCAAAAATGTATCAGCTTGTTTTAAGCGTAATTTAACAACATTTGATTCGAGTGGTTGCTATGAAATGGACGTTGCACTTGGAGCAGACAGTGGACGAAACCTCATCGTTCACTAACACGAACGGTTGGCTTAGCCCTTCCCACTCATAAGCAAAGTGCAAATGTGCTAAGTGCAAACAGCATAAAACCAGAACAGAATATCTCGCAGTCTATTCGGGTGTTATGCTGTTTGCTGCTCATCAGTATCTAAGGGTTGGCAATGAAGCCGTTAAAACTTGAATCTAGTAAGAAAGGTCTTAAATTAAAGGTCTACACACGCGTCAAAATACGTATCTAACGTCTAAGTGGTAAAGGGTTTAAACGAACGTGCATCAGTTAATTTCAATTTAAGGACATCAACAAAAAGGGGATAAATGCAATATCCAATAGCTCATTATGTGTAAGATTTGTGCAGACATAACCACTATAAACTAATAAACTTAGTAACATTGTATTAACATTGTAAACCGGAAATACATACATATGTCGATACAAATATATGCAACTGTACAGTTTTTTAAACAAATAATGCCCAAAATCATTGCCGTTTCGAAATGTATTTTCAATTGTACTGTTTTTCATTTACAATATTGAAATTTGAGATGTTGTATATTTTTTTATTTTGGTTCAATTAATCAGAGTTTACAATTTATTAAAGTATTCCAAAATAAAACAGTTTGAATACAAGAAATTATTTACGATCGTAATTCATAAGGTGTGTATGATTTATATATAATTATAATTTTATAATATTTAGATAATTTGGACACTGCTGTTATTTCTTATAGAATCCGTTGAACAGGATGCGACATTTGTTCTCACCTGAGCAAAAAAGAACTGTGCCACATTATAAAACCAAGTCTTATTACATGTAAATCCAAATAGTGCATCCATAACTGCGGATTGTTCACTTTCGAATAAAATGTTACAGTTGTTACATATCTCTTCATAAATAATTGTGTTTACATATTCATAAATTATATGCAAAATGACACTCGAATAAATTTAAAATTAAGCAACTGTGTATACTTAATATTGTCTTATACAGCATACGATGGTCCATCAAAGCCGTGTTGGTTATTATTTAAAAATATTAAATACTGGTGAAAATATGTTATACTTTCATTGCCAATAAATATATAAATATGCAAGTCACTTATTACTTATAATAGAGTCACACATCTACGTATAATTAGGTTGTCATTCGTTCAAAGTGGCATTCATTTGCCATGAAAATTGTCTATTGCTAGCATCGGCCGTTTGTATAAACAGGTATGCATATTCCACACTTAGAACATGATAGTGCTTTTTGACAAAACTGTCATGGCGGAACAGCATATATTACCGAAATAATTGTGTAGAACATTTTGTTAAGCCATCGCATCAAAGGTTTTGAAATAGCCATTCTGTACACAACTATTATTTCACACCGAATTACAACGCGTGCTATACGAAATCCATTGAAAAGTTAACAAAACAGAAACACTAACAACAAAATGGCTGACACTTATTGTGTTCCAGCCACGTCTTATCTACATCTACTGGTCAGCTAGCAATGACCGAAGCGGTCGGCGACCACTGGCCGCAACTCAGTATTGGTCAATAAGCGGTCAATATTGGTACATATATGCTGCAATACATTTGGTCAGTTGCATTGGCTGAATGACATGGAGCAAGTTTCTTGATCGAAAGTTATGTCGAGAAATGGTTCGTACAAGCAATCAGAGCACAACATATTGGATTGTTTTAGTTTGATAAGTGTACGCTGTAAAGATCATATCATAAAGGTCCTGCATTAAATTATGCGCAACTAATACGTCATGTAACACAATTTTGAGGTAAATATAGTTCACAGTTTGTTAACATACTTTCAAGAAATTAAGCAAATATACCTTCGTGGAGGAATGTCTGCGGAGTGATTGTAAATCCATACATTGCTAAAATATGTGTTCCGACTGGACTCACGAGAGAGAATAGCTTTTTCTTGGTGCAATTGGGATTGAAAGAGGAGAGAAAATGTCATTATTTTCTTATTGACATGTTTTTCTGCGACATCTACCGAAACGGTGTGAAGCATTCTTAGCGTTGGCATAAACTATGATGGCCATCTTTGACTTACATAAGGCGAACATATGCAGTTGTAGACCTAATAAAGCAGCAGCACAAATATTTTAGCCGCGCTCTGGGGCTAAATGTATGTGCGTAAAGAGTCGTCCAAGATTTGCCTGAGCAGCCGCTAAAAGCAGAATCATGGACGTCACTCTCTGCCTTAACTGTATTTTTGCTTAGAATAGACTTCTTTTAAACGAAAAATACGATTAAAGCGGAAAGTGTCGTCCCTGATTAGCCTGAGCGGACTGTGCAGGCAAAGCTGGGACGACAATTTACGAACAAATATTAAGCCCCGTTTTTCCCAAGCGCGACGAAAAGCATTCGGCATTGGTGCATGTTTACATTAACAACACAAGACTGGCAAGTTCTCATGAAACACGATACTTTGTTAACAACAATAAATATTAAACACTAAAGATGTGACACTTATTAAATTGGTTGGAAAATGACCGTGACGCCCGCGTTGACCTTTGACGGTCAGCTGTCGGTCACGCCAACCCGGGATATTGATTATGGTTTAAAATTGAAATCGAAACACCCGAATGCAGCGACAAATATTTATTAAAAGGAACATGGCGGCAAGTATAGTAAACACTCACTACTACTGTTAAAAGCGATTACATGTTTATACATGATGACTTTTAATGTCGACATTTTATTTTTGCGATATTGAACCAGCATTTGAACCCGGTATTTTAAATAATAAAAAATCAGTATATTTTAATGATACGATAAATCATGTGTTGCTAGCCAAAATGAAATTCACAACAAGCAGGTTATACCGAGACCAACACGTTCACCCAAATTTGTTGCAGAACCACATATTATGTGGATGTTTCGTATGAACAAATCTGAAATATCAGTGGTGCTTTTACAGCAGTGTCTTTCTTCCATGAATGAGTTTTCGACTGTTCAAACAAAAATTATTTAGTAAAGTGTCTTTGTGGGGTTCCCAATTAAACGTTAATGGATGCAAACACACCAATAAGTGGTGCTTTTTTAAAATTACTTTTTAAAACAATTTTTCTTAAGAACTTCAAATAATGCAAAAAAAGACAGATGTTTTTATGCTACTTACGGCAATGTGAAATACATCAGAATCACTTTATTTAATGAGCCGGTGTTCTTGTTCAAAAATTCCTTGTGTGCTGCACAGTTATGCTTAACGCAACGTGAAATTTTGTCACCGATCTCAGACGTATTCAAGTATTTATTCTTATACCTTAAAATATCGGCACAAACTGAAAGAAAAACTGTCTTTTATGCACTTAAGATTTTTTTTTCGAATGTATCTCATTAACTTGAGATATTTGAAAAAAAAATCTTAACAGTGAGTTTACATTTTGTCCAGCCCGTGTGTAAAACCCCGAAAACCCCGTTTATTCTGCCCCCTGATTACACGATTGATATATGGGAGCTCATGTGCACTAGACCCGTGTTTGGCCGGACAATGACCTTCGGTGATCTGACCTGAAGTGTTTGGGTGCACTGCATACTTGCGGTTTTATGTCACGGCCTCGGTTTTAGTTGTCAGATAAATATGACTTGCAACGTATTTTATGTGCTTTCGGTAGCCTGTCCTCATGAGTGCATTAAGATTGTTTAAAACACACGATGCTATGCATAGAATTATCCATACCATACGGTATTTTTTATATAATAATAAACTCAAAGTGTTTATGTGTGATCATTATACACACACAGCTTCTCGAACATGTACACTCTGTCCAAGATATTGTCAAAATAAACATTCTGACCAAATGACCTTAAGAATGGCATTACGATTTTTTTCTAAGATAAGACCTAGTGAAATAGTTTTTCAACGCACGTGACCCATATTTTAACTGGATCTCAATATTGTGAGGCTAGAGATTTCGACCAAGTTTCATCAAGAAAGGAATAACAATATGGCCAATAGAGTGGTAACAAACTAAACAATACAAAACTGACACAAAGAGTCGGTGCAAATACCAGTTGAGGGATGAAAATATACTGCATAGTTTGTGAAATTGCACCGATTTTTTTGCTTCTTTAAAAAGTACCGAAAAACGGATTTCCCAATTGGGGAAAAAATACAAAACTACAAATTTCACAATTGCTAAAAAAAAAATCCCAATTGAAGGTTTCAAAAAAAATATTTTTTTAAATAAAATGCACTATTAGGTTTCCAAATGCAGCTCTATGGCTTGAACCTTAGTAAATATAATATTCAAAAATTTACAACACTTAGTAATCAATTTTATAGTATTTGTGACCAAAAAATCAAATGAACCAATTTTCCAATGTGAAGACTTAGCGACGCGAATTTTCCCAATTTCAGCGTTTTTTCGCGCAATTTTTCCCACAATTCGCTGACTTATGTTATGCTACATTTTATGCAGATTATAAGTTTAGAACATATAGAAACGACGCAACGACTAATAAATATATATAGTAATTTTTTTTAATTAAGCATTTAAATACCAAGATTGTTGCATGATCGTTATTCACAATGTCGTCAAAGTTACTGAAAAACGCTGTGTTCCTTTTTAGTTTGGTATGAGTCGACGGCAATTTTGTTAAACAAAGAAGTCCATTGCCTCTATAATTTACTTGAATAAATCCCATTGAATGATTTTCTTAAAAAGAACTAAAAATCAAAATTTCGCAAGACGTGCCATGGCTAGTGGTGAGTACCAGCAATAGCTTCCATACACGCTTTATACTTATAAACATTGCAATAAAACAACATCAGTGCAACAAATTCTCTTTCATAAACATGTCTCATTAGTAGAACCAGTCCAATTTTAACCGCGTACCATTTTCCCGAGAACGTCAAATTGCAGGATTAACTTGGCAGCTGTCAAAACCAATTTGTCGGAAAAACACTCATATCAAGAAATAGATAGCAACTGTCAACGATACATTAAGGCCATCTATTGTTCCACTGACCAGCTCAAAGTTTCTGTCGTGTGTCGCGCGTGCGTAGATGACCAGTGGGAAATTCGATATCTGTAATGGCCACTGGTCAGCGACAAATTACACTGGACATTTCAATTATCTTGAAAGAACCCATTAAGCCCCATTATCTTTTGTTCCTATAATTCTTTGAAGATGTACACTTAGTAATTTTCAAGAAAATGAAAGCCCCTCATAACATGTCCATGTACCAAAGGGTCATTTAGTGAATAAATTTTCTTCACAAATTAACATATTTATGGGCTTATTTCAGCATGCGTTTGGTTTCAAAAGTAGAACGTACACAGTTTAATAGCTTCTTCTCAGTCAAATACTTGACGAAAGGGCCGTACACTAGACATATATGGGCCATGCACTGTAAAAAAGGGGTTTAATACATGTGCGTAAAGTGTCGTCCCAGATTAGCCTGTGCAGTCCGCTCAGGCTTATCAGGGACAACACTTTCAGCTCTTATGATATTTTCTGTTTAAAGAAAGTCTCTTCTAAGCAAAAATCAAGTTTAGGCGGAAAGAGTCTCCCTGATTAGCCCCAGAACAGTTACAACCTAATCGAATCTGCTAGCATGTGCACAGCCCTGCACGTGCATGTGCTCGAAAGTATGTTAAATAAGTTGAATGTATTTTGCATATAACGGATGTCTTTGTCTGTAACGCTCATACAATATAGTAGGCCCTTCTTGTCATTTGTTTAAAAAAAGAAAATACCGTAATTACTCTAAGTTTGTGGACACTTAAAAATTGTTTAAAAAATCGTGTCCGAAAATTTAGATTAAAAAATATATATAAATAAAGGAGTCCGAAAATGTATTGAGATAAAATAAAGATGTTCGAAAAATAAGATACACACTCAAATATCGGATACGGATTTTCTTAGTGTAAAGCGTCAAATGTTTCAACCTATAATAGAACGTGCATGTAAAATACCACGTTACATAGTATAAATTGCGTTAATATATGTTTCACATTTAGCTCTTATGTGAAACAATTGTGTATAACAGGTACCGGTATACACAGCTTACCCAATAACGAAAATGTAATAGTCAATTGCCCGAAGGCATTTGTATGTCAGGTTTTGTTACCATAATCCGGTTGTAAAATACACATGATCGAAGATAAGCGCAACCGGATAAAATTCGGTAAAAAAGTATTGTTAAATTAACTTTAATTAATTATGGACGAAAACCCGTATGTCCGAAAAATTAGAGTCACGAACAATAATTACTTTGGTTAAAAACGGGGGTTACCGAAAATTTAGAGTGTCCGAAAACTTAAGAGTTATTAAGGTAGATTATCTAAAATGTTAATATGTGTTACTATTCATAATACAAGATAAGTATTGATGCAAAGCATCAAAGGGCGTCGGGAATTTCAGTGTAAAAGGCACTCAATGAAGTTACATGGAACGATTTTTTTTCTACTTTAAATATTAATATATTGGCCGATTATTTTAAACAAATTTAAAATAGAAAAAGATACTGGTATAACCATTATCTATAATTGTGTGTTATAACCCCCAAATAACCATTATTTATGATGTTGTGTTATAACCCCCAAATAACCATTATCTATGATTTTGTGTTGTAACCCCCAAATATTTCATAGTTCATTTTATTTACATTGGTTTCTTTTTTTTACTGGCTTCCGTGTGCAGTTTTCATTAATGGAACAGAACTGTGTAGGTTTTTAAAAATCTGCTTCATCTTGTAAGCGTAATTTCATATTTTTTTCAACTTCAAGGGGAGATGATTCTGAAATTATTCTTACGTTGCTCATTTACGATAGGGGTTGAGTACTCATTGATATAAAAACACTGTAAAAGTTTGAAAAAAAAATTGAATGAAAACTGTAAATTGCATAAAGAAGCTGCATTTCACAATACTTTGTAATTCAGTAGAAGATCATAATAGATTTATTGCTCCGATATTCATCATTTTCAAAAGGGTTCGAGTAATACTGATATAAAAACACTTACCAAGTTTGGAAAGATTCAGACGAAAGTTGTGAAATCTTTTAAACAAGTCGAAATTGTTTATTTTGTCAAATTTAATCGAAAAAAATTCTGGACTTATTGTCCCGATGTTTCTCATTTTAAATGAGGTAAAAATGTTCATTGATACTGTAAGTTTGGAAAGAATCTGATGAAAAATGTTGACATAATCACCTAACCAAGCAGTTTTTCACTTTTATTTTTAAATTTAAAGAGACATAATTCTGGACTTAAGGTCCAATATTGCTCATATAGAGTTTGGGTTGGGTCCTCATTGATAAAAAACCTGTGCAAGTTTGGGAACAATCGGATGAAAATTTTGGACTTCGAACAACGATTTCAAAATTTCTCAAATTCTAAGGAAGATAACTATGGACGTAATGGTCGGATAATGCTAAAGAGCCCATACCACCTGGATAGTAATACGTGTCGCGCTTCGCGCTCTATATGTGGTTCTTAAAAAAAAACTCCGAGGAGTGCTTGACTCTAGGGAAACTGGTTGCTGGGACACAGCTCCTCCTTGATAAGCGGCTGCTTCCTTTATCGCAACTCATTGTTACAATCAATAATATGTGTCGCGCTTCGCGCTCTATATGTGGTAGGGATAGTAC